>NC_143564.1:30714886-31017500 GCF_054136105.1 Typopeltis vanoorti | reverse complement strand
GGTTTAGAGATACAATAGTGATTATATAGTTTAGTTCTTTGTTGGGTCGCGCTGAACTCTTGCGACTCTACTTCGTTGTAATCTTTCTGCTCCTCTTAAACTCCCAGAACGGTTGAATATTCGCGAGCATTAAACAAAGGGAGAGTGCACAACCCGCTGTCTACAATACTTATGCCATATACTGCCCACTAACAGTATTTTTGTCTATTAATTATGCGTTCGCCTGGCCGATTTGGTGATATGCGAGATGAAAAACCATCAATGCTTCATGCGCATAAAAGGTAGTGAGAAAAGTCTGAAAGGGAGGAAGCTTTGATTAACCTTAGTGTTCATTTATGAACGTATCAAGAATTACTAAAAACATTTCAAAGACACTGTGTCAAGTATTTGTAATCAGAAAAGTTAAAAAGATGTAAAAATGGTAGTGGCTTGGCCATAGGTAGAAATGTGTATTATTATAGGCAAGGTAAATGGTAAAAATAATTTCAGTAACACAACGTGAAGTTTAGTGTCAGAAGTATTATTGTTCTATCTCACAACAGGTTCTCATTACCTTCGACTTCTAGGTTTCGTATGCTAATTATACCAATGCTGCTGTCTTATTACAATGAGATGGCAGCAGTGGTGAAGTTAACAAGCAATAATTTCTTTCGAAAACATTTATTGAACTATAGATAGATATTCTGTGTATATATTCGCCGTTTGTCCCGTCCCAAGTACTGATTGTACTAAAATTTAACTTATCTCCTGCAGATAAAGGAGCAAGAGCCGCTGACACGCTAATCACTCGGAATTTCTAGAATACGAGCCGGAGTTTCTGTCAATGTTCTCACATCATCGGAAATTAAATCGTTAGTTCAAATGTTGCAGTTTCTTTAAATTCAGATTATTCATTGTAGACTTGCTCCTTTGAAGGCAAACTCCGTGCTGTCATTATTTTTTATACACTTAATGCCTTGTTATCAAGTTTGAACTGCTATTAGTTTATTTGTCAAATGAAAATATCTCGCTCCTTATTTTTAGTTCATGGATGAGAAAACTTTTAGTGCTTTTTTTTTTGTTGTTGTTTTAACTTTGGTCATCTGTTAACTGACAAACTGAGTAAAATGACTTTCCCAAAATGACATAGGCGGAACATTTTTTAGCCCTAACTTTTTGGAACTTGTTTCGCGTTCGCTCTTCACCTTTACTCATCACCGTAACCGAGTTCAGGGCTATCAATTATATGTAAGATCTTGGGGTGAGAGTATAGAAATAAGTGCCACTAGCGATCTTAAACCCAAACATTAGTATTTTTGCCTGAATGAGTGATTTCTACGTCTATTTCTTCAGTTGCTGGATTAATATCCAAGTTTCGGGGATATTAATCCAGCAATTAAAGATCAGCCAACTCTGGAATAGGCTGAAGGCCTAGTAAAAGCTCCTCTAGTTGGCGTACAATCACATCATACCGCAAAGAAAATATCTGCATGCTCCAAATTTTATGTATACTCTTCTACTCCATTATGGGAGTGGAAGAGTATACATAATAAATTATTACAAGATCATAAAACAATAATTGTTGCTAACGTATGCTGAAGAAGAAAACCATCTATTATATAAGTGCAGAAAGTAATTGATAAAGTCGATGAAATGCATTGCACATTACCAGTAGATCTAAATGCAAGAATAAGAACAAGAATAGGGTTGAACAACAGCTCTAAAAATACTCGACGCAGTAGAAGAAAGTCATCCGACGGATTAATAACTCATCTCTTACCGGCTCACTCCAACCACTCTCAGGCAGACGTTATTCTACAGCATGCATTTTCTACAAATATTTCCATGGTAAATGTTCATCAGGGCTATCATCAATTCCCTACCCCTCTCTATCAAATCCCCTGAAACACGTGCAGCTACCACCCAACACTCCATCGCAGTCCAACTCCATACTCATAGAACACGTTTCTCTTCCTCCTTTCTTACTGTTATACTCTGGAACAGCTTCCCCTCCCACGTGTTTCCGAAGAATACACAATGCGCAGACCTTCATATCTAATGTGAACAAGTTCCTCCTTCCCCAGATGTCTTCCCATGTACGCCGTATACTAACGTGCTATAAGTTTGACCAACCAACCTCTCATGTATATACAGGTACAAAAAAACAAGACGAAAAACAAAGGAATTCAAACTGTAGAAAAGTAGTTTATTAGAAAAACAGCCGGATTCTGTGGGAACACAAAAAACAAATACTGTAATGAACTGGTATTATTCTTAATATAAAGCCATTGAACTTCTAGATATTTAAAATATATATTAAAAAACATAAACAGAACATTCTAAAGTGAATGAAGAGACTCCATAGCTCAGGTGGTTTCGGTTGAGGCCTTTGATTGGAAAGACCTGATTTTGAATTCCGTCTGACTCGAATTATCAGGACTTTTCATTCAAAGGTGAATTAGTCGGGTTTTTCGTCCCTCAAAACGGACAAACCGGTTCCATATGAACATATCTACAGACACAGAATACTATTGTTAAAGCCTTGTAATAATCCTAGTAAAGTAGCTTTCCTACTACAGCTCAGTGAAGCACCCAAAGGGGGGGGGAGGAAAAGGGGCCCTTAACCCTCAAAGAAAAAGAAAAAAAACACTAGAAAAATTTCAAAAAAAATCTTTTCCTCATTAAATTTCATTTTTTTTATTTATGTTGTGTCGTGTCTTCTATTTCTATACTACTTATGAATTAGCGATCATTGCAGATGCTTAGTCATAGGTCGCATGCGATCAGTCGCGGATTAAGGATAGTTGGGGCCCCTAGGCAAATTAAATCCCCCCCCCCCAAAAAAAAAACGAATAAAAAAAATAAAAGTTAGGTGGCAAATAAATGAAATTTTGTACTTTTGAATTTTTTGAACTTCTGGATTTTTCTGCCTGTTAAAGGGTTAAAGGATGATAAATAAAACTTTTTATTTAAGTTAAGGGATATTACATCCCATATTGTTTCATAACCGAATAAGAAACTCAAAGAGTTTCATGCCGAATATAGTGAATATATAAAAGTTCGGCGAGTCCAAGCGTAAGCAAATACCTGGATAGTGTTACAACTGACCCTTTAGGGAATGCAACACTGAGGCAACTCATGGTAAGGATTGTGCAAGCTCCGATCACTATTCTTGATATTTCCCCATAATGTGAAACCTAGCTCCTAGGAGCTGTATTACTGTTCAACATTATGAGTGAGAGAAGGTCACTACCCAGACCAGTTTCAACATTTATTGAGGTCTCATCAGTGAGTAGGTAGACCTAGAAATACCATGTTTGTAGCAAACATAACTTACATATACCCTACTATGAGAATTGCCAAGAAGGTGTCCTAAAATTATTAATTATATGATGGGGAACAGTAATACAGCTCCTAGGAGCTAGGTTTCACATTATGGGGAAATATCAAGAATAGTGATCGGAGCATGCTCCACCCTTACCATGAGTTGCCTCAGTGTTGCACTCCCAAAGGGTCAGTTGTAACACTATCCAGGTATTATGCTTACGCTTGGACTCGCCGAACTTTATATATTCACTATATTCGGCATGAAACTCTTTGAGTTTCTTATTCGGCTATGAAACAATATGGGATGTAATATCCCTTAACTTAAATAAGTTTATATGTCGCCGAATTGAAGCCTTTTGCTCTTAATATAATTAATAAAACTTTTTATTTTATTTATTTTTTTTAAAAATTTTTTATCATTTTTTTTACAATTTTATAGTTTTTTTTTTACTTGCACTACACTCAAATAATGAAAACACGAAGTCACACTAAAAAATTATTTTTGAAACAAACACCTCACTCTTACACGATTCAATAACAAATGAAGTTAAGGAGCAACCAGACGAAACTTCCTATCTCGGTAATGCAATCACTTTTCGTGACCTCGAAGCCGTCAACAGCGCCGTGCGCCGACATTGGTATAATGCGGTTTAATTTAAAGCGTAGATAGTGCGCACTGTTCAACATACCAAATACAAAGCTTGTTAGCTAGCGCCGACATTGGTATTGCGGCATTATTTAAAGCGTAGATAGTGCGCGCTGCTCAAAATTCGTATTAAAACGTAATAATTGTTTTGAAAAAATTTTCGCTTAAAATAATCAAGATTTTTATGATGTTTACTGAAAACATTAATCTCTTTTAAAACACTATAAGAAAATGTCTTGGCTTGGGGCCCCCTAAAGCTTAAGGCCCTTAGGCGCGTGCCTCACTGCCTTAATGGGTAACCCGCCACTGCATGCGAAGTTTGTATTCTCAAATCGTCTACTCAACTCCCCCCCCCCCCAAGATTAAATCCTGAATGCGCTACTGCTCCAGCTACCTTGAGAGAAAACAAAGTAAATGGATTACAATCGGTTGCTAAGATCAGTATATATAAAATAAAAATAAAAGAAGATCGGAACAGTTCATTAGACCCAAATCATTGTTAGGAAGATATTATAATGCAGATCCCCCCCCCCTTCTACGATATGCAAGTTTTATGGTTCCCTGAATACGATTTCTACCTTCCAGTTTACTCTTCATGTTAAAAATAGCTTCAAGATGAGCATTAAGTTTAGTATTTGAACAACATAAATACTACTAAAACAAATTAATGTGGTGTATCATCTTACGAATCAAAAAGGAAACCATTGTTGGCTGTTTGGAATGACGGCCGAAGCAAGACGAAGAAATTAATGTATTTTGTCTGTTAAGTGCGCGTATTCTTCTGTCCACTTTGCTTGTTTTGCGGGGAAAAAAAAGAAAAAAGGAGCTTCTGGTAGGAAAAACTTTTCCATCTCTTTATGAGAGCCACTAAGCCACCTTCAGATGAAGAAACTCGTATAAAGGATCTTTGTACTCAAGACGTGATTCAAACAAAATCTTCGCTGCATACCTAAAATGCACAAAAATTTAGAATTTTTCAATAAACACTGCTCTTAAACATTCCAAATTCTTTAACTGAAATAAGTGTGCTGGTGATATCTGATAAAACACAAACCGTTAGCAATTTTCTTATTAACATTACTGTCAAAATGAAATACACCATATACGCTACGTGTGTGTGTGTGTGTGTGCATGCGCGCGCGCGCTGCGTCCTCATTTCTGCATACACGGATGCGCTCATCCAATCATGACATGCCATACATCATAATTTTCATGGATCGATAACTTTATCTGGAGCAAGGTATAAAAAAAAATCAGTGCAGAGAACGTTGACTGTAGAAATCCTGAATGCTGCAATCGACTATATAAGGCTATTACATTTGGAATTATAAAAAAAAAAAAAAAACAATCTTATCTAAGAAAAAAATACACAATTTAACCAAGAACTTCTAAACAAAGTAAGGCGATTGATATCAGTAAACTGGGAAAACATCGGTTCTTGCGAACGGTGACTCACATACAGGAAGAGAGTCTTTCCTTTTGCTTTTCTTGAAATATCTTAAGATATTTTCTTGGAAATATCTATGGCTTCGTTTATTGATTGAATAAAATTCCTACTAAAACTTTGAAACCTTTAACAAGAAGCGATACTATAAACTAAGAGTATTTAACCAGATGTACTTTTTGTTAACCAGATGTACTTTTTGTATCTATTTGGGCACTCGAGGCTTTTTTTTTTAAGGAGTGTGTTGATATATGAAACATGTTTATACTATGTTATAGATTTTATGTTATACAATATTATATAAAATAAATTTAACACGATATTTTATTATGTAGAGGGGGGGAGAGAGAGGGGGGGTAGGGAGTAGGGTGCTCATCAGTGCGGGTTTTGACAAAAATTGTCTCGGAATTTCTAGACATGCTTTCGAGACACCAATGTCTTTTTTTTTTTGGAGGGGGGGGTATATTCGATTTCAAAAGTAAAATGTTTTTGTGTAATATACCTAAAAGAAACAACTGTTACAGGAAGTATTATCTTCTGATAGCATGTACGTCATGTGTGAATTTATTTATATTAATTTCAATATGTATTTATATTATCAATATGTTTAGCTTTTTTTTTTTTTTAAATATAAGAGCTCAACTAGTCCAGATGAAGAGAGTAATACTGTTTTTAAAAGAAGTTATTTTAAGGCATTTTTTTAAACTTATTTTTCTTTCATCGATAAATGCTTAACCGTATTAACAAAAAAAAAATAAAATAAAAATAAATAAATCCGCTTTCGAAGTCAGAGCTGAGATTAAAATATTTATGGACAAAATTAAAATGAAACAAAATAAAGAATATTTACCTGAATATTGAAAACTTATTGCACAATCTGATTAATGACGGTTTCTGATACATTCAGAATTTAAATTTTATGCAGAGGGCTCATCCAGGACAGCACTAAATAAAAGTGCGGAGTGGAAAAACGTCGTCCTTAGCTTGACAACTATAAATTCAGTGTCCATATTAGCATAAACCATGGATCAAGAATATTTATCGAATTCTACTACTTGACAAGTAATACTGAAGATAAATTTTTTTTTTCCAGCCATCATTAACAGAGTTCTGACGATCATGCCAAAATGATCGTCAGAATTCTGTTTTATTGAATGTATTATAGAACAAGGAGAAAAATCAATGATAACAACCTTTGTTAGGAAACAGAAACTATTGAGACTTAGGTGCGACAAGCAAGGCCACTTGTTAAGTATTTTTTTACTGGAACTTTCATTTTAGTATTATTTTGCTTTAGTTAATATTTACCAGTTTTAAACTTAATCACTTATTACTACTTAATTAGCTGCTACTATAAACATAACTAATTTATTTACATTCAAATATTGTAGTAAAAAAAGTATCTTTTTAATCTAATTTTGTTCCTATGCAAATTAACTATAGGAAATCTCGAACTCCCCCTACCTCGTCAGTCGAGTCGATACTGTTATTTTTAAATTATGGGTACCCTAATATATATATATATATATATATATATATATATATATATATATATATATATATATTAAAAAAAAAACGACGTCAATAATACACAGAGATGAAAACTGATGCGATGGACTTTCTTGGGGGGGGGGAGACATATACCTCAGGTATGGCAGTCAGACCATTGAAATATGTAAGTAATTTTTCGTTGTGCTTTATTTAAATTAATCGCTTTTTTCTAATACAGTGCTTCATGCATTCTTTTATTTTTTCTACTACAATACACTTTGCAAATAATTAATTCCAAGCAAAACTACAAGTGAGATGGATATTCTCACTGTACTACAATTTTTTCACTAGGAAATTCTGCTGGAAGGAACCAGATCTAATAATGAAATGCTTTTAAGACAATCACTTCTTTTTAATTAAGCAGGCTTCTACAGAAATAACTTGATGAGCCATAATGTAGGAAATCAAATTCCATTCTGGTTATGCTCCAGATGGGCAGTGAAGGTAGTTTCAATGTCGAGTGTAAATTAAATTCTGAGAAATACAAAATATATATATATATATATATATATATATCCTTAAAAATATATTTAAGCAACTAGCGATCTGATCGAACATAACTTGATAGCCCAGCTGTTCAAAGGAACAACTCACTCCTACACAATGCATTTCGCATTAATTGCAACACGCTACACACAAACATTGAAATACCTGTATAATAATTCGGTGAACATCATTAGCAGAACTGTATGCATTACACCTTATTTCTACAATTCCATGCTTGAGAAAACCAGAGAAATGCTCAAGCATGGAATTGTAGAAATAAGGTGTAATGCATACAGTTCTGCTAATGATGTGCACCGAATTATTATACAGGTATTTCAATGTTTGTGTGTAGAATTATAAAGTTGAATTATAAACTTAAGTTTATAATTCAACTGAAAGCTCATAATTTTACTTAAAACTAAATAATGTTTTAAATATATTCGATAAGCAGTAATACAAAAGTTGATATGTGACAAACCAGTAGGAGAGGTAAGTGGCTCTTTAATATAAAAGTAACTAATTAAGGCTTTAATCGAACAGAATATATTAAACAGAGTACACTTCGTCTTCCATCAAAAAGAAATTAATAATAATAACAACAACAAATTAAAAAAAAAAAAACGGAAAAGCGAGCAGTAATTTTCTATGAACTGATCAGAAATTTACAAACCTCATTACACGGAACTATTCCCTACGAATTCAAGTACAGTCAGTAATTAAAAAATTACTGACTAATCTAATCTATATCTACTATAATAATTTCGATGCAGTCAGATATCAATTGCTAATGCAGTCAAGGAAACAAAAATAAAGCCATCTAAGTTCTACTTTCGTTTAGGACTGATTAGATTAGATTATAATCTAATCTACCCTACACAGGGTAATTTACATTTATATTCTCACAGACCATTTATTTCATTCACTTTCTTCCCCTCCCATAAATAGTTTACATTCTCATAAATGTTGCAAAACGGAAAGAGCTGCTCCAACAGCTGCATCACTTCCTGCACCATATACTACAGGAAGTTCATAAAGTTGTTCGACTTCTTTTTGCAATATGACGTTTTTAGTCAGAGCAGTTCCGCTACCCATAATTCGTTGTATCTTCGCTTCGATAAGCTGCTCACGGGGCATCATGGAATGTAAGTTAGCTATGAGGCCCTTACAAAGAGCACGTGTTACTTTTCCTAGAGTGAGGCAATGAGGGTCGATGTTATGGGCAGAAGCTCGTTGTTCGGCTAGGTGTCGCTCACCATACAATGTTGGCACTATGGTAATGTCGGATTCAGCACTGGAGTCGTCTTGACCAGTTGCCTGGATACGTTCCCAGATCTTACTTTCCGGAACTCCTAAACCTGAAATGAGGAAAGAAAAAAAAATTGTCAAAACAATACACACACAATTGATTCTGCAAGAGTTAATTATGATATTATACCCATAAATAACCCAGCCATGCTTAGTGAAATCTTGACATGCCGGTCCCAAGCCCGGATAAATGGGTGGGTTGAGCGCAGGGCTAGCAACCCAGTCTCAGAAAAAAATTTTTGCTATGGAAACTGAAACCTTCCAAAATGTGATACTGGATGAAGCAAAAAACAGAGTCCGGTGGAAAATGCTGCTCCCAGGTGGAGTGAAGAAGATTAAGTAATACCCATAAATATTATAGGAAATGAATAAATAGACTTAGTGGTGTATCAGATGGAAGCAAGCACAACACCTTGAAAATATGGCGATAAGGTGGATATTGAGGATAAGGTGGCTACTTCTGCCTAAATTTGTGTGTATTCTCTTGGCTGGTTTGCCTGGTTGCGGGACGAAACTCTTCCACCCCCCCTCCACTTCCGCACAGGACTGACTAACTCACCTTCAAATGAAAAGCCCTGATAAAGATTCTTCGTGGTCGAGACGGGATTCGAATTCCCAAGGACATTCCGACTGAGTTACAAAGGATCTAATCAGTAACTATCGTTAGAGCATATACTTCATGAAAGAGTTTTCAATTGGGTTGTATCGAGAAATCATTCAAGAAGTTTCGAAAACAGGAGTTCAGAATGGTGACATTGCTACACCATTACATAATCCTGTCTACAAAAGTGGAAATGTTGGCACTGAATGGAATCAAACGCCCATCAATATGAAGGCAGGAAAAGTTCAATAGTTTGTTAGTACTGAAGTAGAAACCCAATGAAAGTGGCACTGCAGCGATCAGTTAATCCTTACAAAATACTCACTGAGTAACGTGTGGAAAATAGCGTGCATAAAATCTAGAGATGAAACAGGAACAACTGAAAAACAACAGTAAATCCCTCAGTATAGATCTTGCATTGAAAGTATTGCAAGGCTAGATTTTTCACAAAGGATGACAGAAAATATTCGGAACTTTGACGATTTTATTTCGATACTTGATAAAATTACAATGGGAAAACATTTTTCAAAAATACGAACAGTAATACTTTATGGTCTTAATCTCTTTCTTCGCAAGCAGTTCGATGCCGCAACAAGCAATACCAAGACCAGTTATTGAAGGTGATTAATTCTCGACATATAGTCTCAACATTACATTGTCGAATGTCTAACAACCAGTAAATGAGCGATCGATAATCAAATGATTCCAGATCCAGACTGTATGCTAAATGAGCAAAGCGTTCCATCTCCTTGATCCTCCCCCCCCCCTTGCATCTCAAATACAGTATGCAGCTAGTTGCTAGACATGGTCATGGAACATCTGCTTTCAAATGACCAGTATGGCGTAGTGATTGCGCAGAACATCATGTGCAATTAAACTAGGTGTTGGAGAATAATGATGTGAGTCGCTGATGGCGCACATCTTTATTCTCAAACCTGCTCCTCTCACTTCCTCGAAATTGAAGATATGAATCTTCAGAGAACTGAAGATGAATATAAATGAAGGAACTCGATGGTCGCGCAGTTCTCTGAAGTAGAACTGCGAGAGAAAAAAAAAAAAAAAAAAAACGTGGCCTACGTGAGGTTATTTTTTCTAGTGTTAATTTGTGTGGAACATTTCCTGCTGATTTGACAACAGATAAAGATGACGTAGCGCAGTTTCCTCTGAAGTAAAGAATCGAACCGACAATCTACGGATGCATATCGTAGGATATGCTTCGATAGCTTGATACATTGTTTTTAGGTTCGAGTGACCACCTAAAATGATGGTTGCTTTTAGGGATGATGTCGCTGGCCTTTCTACTAAGGTCTTAAGGAAGCGCTCATTTATTGTAGCATTTGGGGGTGCATCGGAACCTACTTAGGAATGAATCTGAAAGGAGATATTCCGTAAGAATTTCTGGCATATACATCTCCGCTTACTGCTAGTTAAGGGTCAAGTTTCTGGCACTGAGTTACGCGTACCGAATGAAGGAGGGAATCGCCCAGAAAAACGGATGAGCTACTTATGAAGGAGATCATACAAATACAACTTCCCAAACATACTATTCAGAAAATAATTTACTCACTCTGTCATATCCCCCCCCTCTCTAAAAACGTCGAAAACTATTAGCAGAGTGTTTTCTAAATGTTCATAATGATAAAATTTCATGAGCAGATCAGCCATTTTTTTTTTAGTTTTAAGTACATTGTGTTTAAATTTTCATTATTTATTTCAATTTTTTAACACTACTAATTTCACTTAACTTGAAGATAAAGGCACATTTTGATAGGACAGTTGTACTCTTGTCAAACGTTGGATATCTTTGAACAAGCTTACATTCATCGTGAATGAATAACCATTATTCTTCAACGTTATAAATTTTCCCAGTTATTAACTACTACTACAGAATTGCAACTTGGTGTTCAGCATCGGTTAGTGACGTATGTCATACGAGCTACTAACTAAACAATGAACGTTTACTCTCCACGGGGACATTAGCGTGGACTTTGAATTATAAAAAGGATCGCATGACATCGGTGTAAATAATTTGATCAACAAATCTGAAATATGAAGTAATTAAAATTATTTAATGAGTCCATAACAAGGATTAAAACAAGGTTAAATCGTGCTTAATATTAAAATAGTCTTTGTATAATTAATTTTCACCCTAAAGTACCAAAACAAAATTCTCTTTTGGTGGATTTCTTCAAATAAATGACATATTTTATAAGTAATTTATATTTAATAAATTACTCAATATATTTCCAATAAATATAACAGTTCACGAGTATAATACTCTGATAAATTCACAGAATTTTTTTGCAAGAACGATTATCACGTGATTGGCTCAAATTCTTGCTATATTTCAGCAAGACTTTAAGCCAATGAAAGGGTGTTAATTAAATCAATCGCATGAGACTACTTCACCTTCCATTTAAAAGTCCTTATAAAAGTTCTTTGCATCCTTAACGAAATAAGAACTCGTGTATTTCTGACCAAAGGGCATCATCGATTCCGACTGAGCTACGAATTCTCTTTTCACAAATCTAAGAAAGGTTGCCGATCCAAAGAAGATGATTCAAACAATAATAAGGTGGTCCTCTTTCGGAATCGCAAAGTTCAATTACACCGGTTCTTTATCCAGGCCACTTAAAATCGATACACTAATGATGGTTAGCCAAATGACCAACACATAGCAATGGAGTTGTTGTTGTCCAGATTGAATTTAAACTTATGCCAAAATTAAGAAAATGTTATTATTAATCCAGAAGGTTTGTTATTTGAACATATTTCCGCGCCCGCGTATGTGTAAGGTACCGTGTCTGCTTTTTAACCTCCGTAGCGGCTATATAGACACAATGTGGCAATGTTTCTGTTATTATAATGTTAGATCGCTAGAAGGAAGAAAGGCCCATAGGTTCGATTCTAGTCCCTGACTAGAGTAATAATCTTCTATAGGCATTTTTAAGCTGGTTTAGTCGATTTTGGCAGCAAGTATGTATTTTTTTTGTTTTTTTTCTCTTTTTTTTTTCGTAGTATATCAGAAAAAAAAAAACCGTCTCACACTATTTCAGACAATCACACAAGTGTTAGGGTTTGGGATCACGAGATGGTGGAAGTTGTCTGCCGTACACTCTCCCCGATGCCTTGAAAATAATCAAATAGCCATAAACTCAGCTGTTGATGATGTTTAGAGCTGGGGACCAGCTGCCCGTCGATTTCCAAGTCAGAGTTTTAAATGCGCTCAGCTTTCTCCTTTTGGAGAATTAAGAGGCATTAGAAGATGTATTTATTTTCTTTGTTGCACCATACTAATTATTACAATTAATCGAAACAGATCAGCTAGGTGACTATCAGGAATGTTGTTGCCTGATTATAAATACATCAGATTAAGATGTATTAATAATTTGACTTACATTCCGAAAAACTGAATTTAAGCATTTAGATATTCTGATGGTGATTAAACTGCAAAACGTACCAAGTTCGTGAGTCCATTGTTGGAGCATGCGCACAAAAGCTGCTAGAACATTGCCGCCATTAAGGGATGCTGCCACAGCTAAATATCTTCCTCGAAAGTAAGGAAAATACTCCACTGCAGATGCAGGATTACCATTTGGTGGAACGAATCCTTCTGGCATAAGGAATGACAGCTGAGCTGAGGTACTAATATTCATTACTATAAGAAAGTGAGAAAGAAAAGTATGATGATAAAACTATAAGAATAATGAAAACAGCAATATAATTGATAAATAGCTGAAGCTGAGTGATTTTATACTGTTTAAAATGCAACAGTACACGATTTATAGAATTTAGTTATTTTTTTTTCACTTAAAAATATTACTTTTTTTTGTTGTTTTCGTGTTTTTTTTTTAAATACACATAAGCAGACAATGATTTGAAACGACTGCTTTTTTTTAAAATCTGCTCTTGCCCAACACGTCATCATCTTGGGTAGCCTATGGATAATCCAGAAACCCTGCTCAGAAACAAAACATGGAACTTTTTTTTTAAGTTATTTCAGGCTTCCCATGAGCGGGATGATGGTGGTAGTATTAGTCCGACGACAAAAGCGAGAGCTGTCGTTGGCAGGCTGCCAAGAAGTGTCGATTCATGCTGAAGAGGAGAAAGAAATAAGGCGATGTACGAATTGGTCACTAACACGCGAAATCACGTGCTTTATATAAAATTTTCCAACTGTTGTACAAACAAAATAGTTAGCACTTTAAAAACTACAATGATCATAAAAGAGAAGTTAATTGTCCGACTGTAATAACACTCATCCCACAATACGGATTGATTACCCTATTATTGGAATGGATTCTCTTTCTTTTGACATGCGCAGAAGTGTCGAAGGGTCTCGTATCTGTGGGTGTACTATATGGACATATATGGACATAAATGTCCATATAGCTGAAAGATAACAAGGATGGGTCACTTGCTTTTTTTGGGGGGGGGGGGGAATTCAACCAGGTTGCACTAGTCTTCGGCAGGTTATGAAAACAGAACACAAGAAGTAAATTTAGACACAAAATACGCATACATCAAAGTGAGAGGCTAGTATAACATGGTTGAAATAGCATTGTTTTCGATTGATTATAGATTGTTAGCCATAAGTGGATAATTCTTTGTAATTCTATTGCAATGGCGGTGTTGAATTCCATACAAATAGAGTTGTTGAATTTAAGAATGAAACATTCTTTTAGCAATTTCCTGAATTGTTATTACGCATTTCGCCAGAGTAAACTGATAGTTACTTAGATACTAAAATAACACTAAACTGGCGTGATCTACTTCACAAATTAAAGTAGACGCAGCAGGCAAATGAAGATTTTTTTCAATCCATGACAACTATTTCAAGTGGTTTAAATATTTAATGAAGGACAATAACGCAAGTATCTAGGCTTCAAGATATCTGGAATACTGACTTTTATCTGTTTGTATCCTATCACACAATAGCTATAATATATTGTGTTATTCCCTTTACCCTCACGGATATTCAGATGTCACTATTGATACTTAATAAAGAAATTAATAGAATCTAAAATTCAATTTTGTTCGTGACAGCAGTGATTCTTCGTGGAGTGCCTTTATTTTGCTTGGATTTAGTGTCGTTTCTCGTTCAATATTATCGCTATCGCCAAAATGATCCCTACTGGTTCAATCCAGAACAGTATTTTAGTTCACCAAAAAGGTGATTTACGAGATTCTGATCGGAATTTTTTGGTGGGCTTGCAAATTCTACAATTTTGCTTTCCTCAAACTAGGTTCCAACAAGCCTGACTAATTGGGATGGAACATTATCCTGATGGAATATGAAATACTTAAGTGATAGCGTCAAGTACTACGCAGCTGTGAAAATAACATTAAACTATATTGGATGTTTTAGATACTATGATCTATGACATCGGTCTGAACTGCGAAAAATAACTTCCTCTGAGCTTCACTTTTAGGATGCACTGTAGTATTTAGGGTGCTCAAATTTCCTACACCTCCACAACTACACTTGATCGTCAAATGTGAACGTTTTTAATGCGATTCAATACTTCAGTAGTTTCGTTGTTCAAGAATCCCAGAACTACTCCAACACCAACTACTCCAGACAGTATTTCTAGTGATGAATGCCATGCCATTTCAACTACCGTTACGGAATGTCTAAACATGAAGCTGTGAAATTATTTTATTGATGATAGTGGAAATATCCTCTCTCTTTTTTTTTCCCATCAAATTCTTCATAGGAGAGAAACTTTCAGTACTTCTTATATTTATAATCATCAGCTGCTGATTTTAAAAGTTGCAGTTTCGGTAGCATGCAATGGAAAATCAATGGCATAGCAGATGATAACCAAACCTCGTTAAAACTTGTGCATACTTTTATAACCTGTATTTTCTTTGTGTCTTGTTTCATCCATTTCATTACTTTTTAGGAAGGGTGATTCGAATACTTTTCAGAATACAGTTCAGATCGATCTAAACATAGGATTATCATTAATCCTATGATAATAATAATAAGCTAGTAGCTATTAATGCAGCTTTAAACATCCCATCCGTGTGAAGATAACGAAGTCACTCTTAGAATTTGACGAAACTCAGTATCTGTCTTTATATATATAGATTACACTGGCGTAATTTGATTTTTCTTATAATATATACAATATATTAAGATTTAAATAATGGAAGTTATACAAAACTGTATATTTTATAAACCTATTATTATTGCAATGACACACAACAGCAATTGTGCTAGTTGATTCCAGCGCCTCCTTCTGCCACATATCCAAGGACTACATCAACATAAATGCGATGTCATACATGGATAACAGTTTTGTTCCTGAATTTTGTAACATGTTATAAGTGAGTACAAAATATAACGCATATGTGATTCACATTTATTTGCACAGTTTTTCCAGTCATTTTAAAAGCATTCCAGTCACTGTGAAAATGACAGTTGTCATTGTCAAACAAGGTGATTGAAGTTAACACATTCGGTCACACTGTTTGACAGTGACAGTCATTCTCTATTTTATAGATAACACAACTTTATATTCTTCGTCTGTTTGCTCATGGCAAACATTTAGAACTTCTTGATTTCCATTATCTTAGATTTTTATCAAAGTTTAATCTAGAAAATATTATAAGACGGTATTTGTCTTCTCAGTGGCTGCAAGTTACTTCCCTCCAACTAAAACTAACAATATATTTAACCTTCAAACATACCAGCATCATGTTCCTTTTCCATTATGGAAAATACTGAACACTGCAAGTCACCCATGGCTGCAAACACTGGAGTACCTTGAGGAATTCCATACCAATCAGATATTGTGTGGCCAATTATACTTCCGGCTGTAGTCACATCCGGCAACAAATCAATGCGGAAATCGACTTCTTCCAATCTGAAAAGAGAAAATAATTTCATCTTACTTCATGTATGAGAAGCAAGCATTACGGAAGAAAATAAAAAAATAAATAAATAAATAAAGGAAAAGAAATACTCTGCGAAAGTCAATAAAGAATGGCCGTTTAAAAACCATCATGGCTCCAATTTTCTCGATCATGTGTAAGTTAATATGGTAATTCAGTACAAAATGCGAGTTAAGCTGCGTATGCATTAAAAAAATAAAAATTCGAACTATTAATTCCTTAATTTTACAGCACTCAGTATTTATATAGATTTTGGGTGCAGGCATGATCGAAGATCTGTATTATGAAATCAGAATACGAGAGGCTATCATATACATGAGATACCTCTTGCCTAGTAATAACTGTCACATACACAGGAAACAGTTCAGGGGGTTTAGAACAGAGGCGTAGCTAGGGAGGGGCGGAGGGGAAGGTCCGCCCCGGGCGGCATTTTGAACTTTTGCAGTTAATTCTAAAATACAGTTTCGAGAACTCATTTCCAAATATTGTAATACTACTGCGAATTTTCCTCACAATTGCTGTAAGTATTGCTAGTTGTGAGAGGAGTTTTTCTAAATAAAATTGATTGAGAATTACCTACATTACTATGAAATAGACTTCGCCAATGTCATCGACGATTTTGTTAACAGAAAAGCAAGAAAGATAACATTTTAGAATGTTGAAATTAAAGTTTTACTTCAAAAATAAACAGTGTTTTAATTTATTTCCCTATACGTCGTTTGACTTTTTGTAGTATTTTTGGTGTGTATTGAGAGGAGCGACAAACTCAGGGATCGCCCCGGGCAGCAACAGCTCTAGCTATGCCACTGGCTACAAAGCAGTCCTAAGTATCAAGGAATTGTTAGCGAAACGGCTTCTTGGCTTCCCACCCCACAATTAACCCAATTTGGTACTCCGCGACATCTTCTCCCCTTTTCAAACTATAAAACGCCCTAAAGGAAAACCTTTAGAAAATATTGCAGATATATTATAAATAATGATGACATGGCAGCTGCTACTTCCATTCCCAATCAGAGATGCATTAACAATGAATAATCACTTGGAACATGTATATACTTTAATGCTCCCCACAAAAAGAAACAGGTCTCGGATATAAAGCACTCATACAGTACATATTTCCTGTCTCTCTCTCTCTCTCACACACACACACACAGCATTTCTAGCTATGGATATAACTACCATGCATGAGTCAGTTAAAACCACGTGATGCGTGATAATGAGGCCCAATGCCACAGCTATACAGCTGTACTCGAATTTTCCGCTAATCACTGAACATGATCACATCTCGTCATGGCATTCCAAAACAGCCCTACGCTGCTAATGTACGAGTTATATTTAGTGGTCGGGAAGCAGTGGGAGAAACTGTCAGTTGCATAAGAAGAAAGGCAAGAGTTTATTTATAATGGCAACAAATTATGGCGACGAGAGGTTGATTCCATATGCCCTTATGGTTTTAATTGTCCCAGTTCAAATGAGATGAGAGCAATGGGGAAAACAAGTTGCTACATAGAAACAGCCGCACTGCTTTACAGCTACATAACTTAAAAACAATTTTCGTTATTGTAAGAGAAAGAAACTGAATGAAATGTCAAGTCATTCTTGTTATCACCTCATATGGCTTCCTGTGTCTACTTGTCCACGTCCTGATTAATGATGCACTGTTCCGCGTTGTTTTCACCACCACTTCTATGATATAAATTAAATGGTAGACCTTCACCCTCTCTCTACCTTCCCCCTCCCCTCCGGATCACCGCTCTCCCATGCACAAACCATCTGAGGTCGTATCCAAATCACTAATTTACATTTCGTCACTATGGATAATCTTTAACAAACAATGTGTTAAAGCCAAACTCCTGCTAGCCTCTAGACAATTCTTCTGTTCACATCTATCTAATTCTGT
The DNA here is from genome assembly GCF_054136105.1 of Typopeltis vanoorti. NCBI lineage: Eukaryota > Metazoa > Arthropoda > Arachnida > Uropygi > Thelyphonidae > Typopeltis > Typopeltis vanoorti. The sequence goes on along the minus strand of NC_143564.1, from coordinate 30,999,361 downwards.
ATCTTAGTTCTCATCTACTTTTCCAAATTACAACAACCAATCCAAAAATGTACAATGATTCTATAATTCAACGCTTTTGCTTTGAATCCATCCTTGCACAGTCGGTGCTAGCTTACGATCTTTCTGTTCCTTTGGGATCCTTCCATATGATAATCGTTTCAATTATCAAGTTAGAGGTGGTATTGAATATTTGATGCCCACTGCTGCATTAACTTCTAGAATAGACAATATTTTAAACAACACTAGCTCATGCACCAATTCCTCAAACTCCTACTAAGAAATAGTCTAACAAAATTCGGTTAAGTAGCTGTGATATATCTTTTTCCTTGGCTAGCCCGCCTCCATACAAAAGTGATTCTTTCTCCTACCGGCCACATAAGAAAAATAAAATCCTCTACTTTTCCTTAACGTGATTCACTGGTCTTTCCTCATATCATAATTTATATTTCTTTACTACACTTGTTTGTATGACTCTTGCCTTTTATCAATCTAATTTTGTGAATTTCCTGCTTAATATCTTCATCCATTTCACATCTATCCTTTCTATATTTCTGTACCTCTAAATATACAATACGTTGGTCCTATTTCAAAATGATTCTTTACTGGCTCCCAAATCTGTTCATTTTTGCTTTAACTTCCTCTTTACAAAGCATCTTCAAGTTTTCTTCCCAGTCTCAGAATGCTACGTGCACATTTCTTTCCTTTAGACATGACTGCTTATCCACATGGTTGAAACCACTCGTACCAGATGACAGTAAAAAGACTAACTCACCTTCAGACAGGATCAGAACCCAAGTTTTCTTTCCTTTAGACATGACTGCTTATCCACATGGTCGAAACCACTCGTACCAGATGACAATAAAAAGACTAACTCACCTTCAGACAGGATCAGAACCCAAGTTTTCTTTCCAACCGAAGCACAAAATTTCGCGACTGGGATACGAAGGCGTATCCATGGACGGACACAATGCTTTTGGATCAACTGAAACATGGCATGAACGCTTTCCTCTATTTCTAAGGCGTTCCTTTATTTCTAAGATGATTCCTTTCTATGACAATGACTGCTCGTTGCATGTTTTAAAAATTTAGAAGAATCTTAATGATAACTATCACGAAAAGTGGTGGTGATAGAATTTCCAGCAGAATTCAAGCACCAAAAACTGAATGTCTGCATGGCAAGTGAAAGATGAGTAATTAACTTAACCACTTTCTGCAAAGTCAGTTTTTGGGAAAACTATATGGATATCAATATTCAATAGCTGGATGAATTTAATTTTTCAAGACAAAATGTCTATGGCATTGACCATGATTTGTAAACCCCCCTCTACATTTTCAGTGACTTCAATTTTAGTGACATAACTAGTTTTCATCTCTTTTGCGAGTATTTTTTATTTATTTTATTTATTTATTTATTTATTTATTTTTTTGGACCTGCTTAAAGCTCTTAGTTCTCCGTTACTGAGCTTCATACGATTGCAGTTTCGCTCCGAACTGAAATATCGGACTTGATGCCATAATTAGAAACATTTCTAGACATTGCTACTGTAATTTGTAAAAATAAACAGGGAATTAAACATATTCAATGAACAGGAAATATTAAAAATAAATGAAATGCATAACTATTTTTTTTGTTCCATGAAACATGTACAATAATAATATTTTACAAAAATTTTCCTACTACATTTTAACATTATTTACATATACAGTCATCCCTCGACTTAGGTCCGGGTTCCGTTCCATCCGGGAGGATGTAAGTCGATACATTAAATCAACAGAGTTATAGGGGTTAGGAACTTAACCGTAATATACTGTCATTTTAATTTTTAAACCTTATTATAAAACTGTACTGTGCGTAACTGCCACTATAAAACAGGGAATAATCACCCAAATCTTCCTCCACAATCACATCTTCATTACCTTCCCTGTGAGAACGATCCGGCTGTGGCTCTTCTGGTGTAACCTTTTTTTTTTTGATGAAAATGTCCACTGTGCTTTGCTTATTCCTCTTCTTCTTTTCATCATAAATTTGTTCATAGCAAGCAAACGAATCATGTACTTTCGTTTTTATTATTAAGTAGTGTTCAACATTGGCGTCCATGTCTTCGGCCATTTTGGGAACATCGCTAACTGCGAATAACATTTCTGCAAGACCCTTCACTGTAAATTGTTTAACTATCTCTTCCTGTTTCTCGTTTCCCCTCTTCCTTTTCTCGTTTTTCCTCTTCTGCAACTCTTCGACCAATTCTTCGTTGGTCAACTCTTCAGAGGAACTTTCTATGAGTTGAATTATGTCGTCATCGTTCACTTCGAGATTCAGATTGTTTGCTAAGTCCACTATAATAACAAACTTCCAAAATCATGTACAAACCTTATTAATGTCTTTTTCCATATGCCACTCATACATTGAGAGGTCACTTCGTCCCAAGCCACAGCAATATTTTTAATAGCATGATAAATATTGAATGTTTTCCAGAATTGCATGAGAGTTTAGTCATTTCCTTCAGTAGCAGAAATGGCTTGTGAAAAAAGTTCTCCGTAGTTAATAAGCCTTAAGCACTACATGAACTCCGTAATCCATCGGTTGGATCAATGAAGTAGTGTTTGGAGGGAGAAACATGACCCTGAACTTGGTGAAGATCACCACTATAAGACATATAAGACGGATGACCTGGAGCATTATCTAGAATTAATAAAATTTTAAATTCTACATTTTCTTTCACACAATAGCTTTTTATTTCACTCGCAGAACAGTCGATTAAAGCATCCTCAAACAATTTTTGAGTCATCCACGACTTCTTATTGCTCAGATAATGAACTGGAGTCTGTTTCCTAATGTTTTTGAAGATTCATGGATTCTCACTGTGCCATATCACAAATGGTTTCAGTTTATATCCAGCCATATTACCCGTAACAGAATCGTAATACGGCGATTAAGAGCTTTGAAACTAGGAATAGATTTTAGCTTTTTGTGGATGAATGTCCGCTCGGGCATTTTTTCCGAAACAAGGACGTCTCATCCATATTAAATATTTGCTGTAGCAAATAATTTTCCTCCGTAATAATTTTATCCAATTTTCCCACAAACTCCTTGGCAGCCTTCTGAGCACTTGCAGGTTCCCATACATTTTCACATTAAGCAGCGCAAAACGCTGCTTGAATCTCATGAACCAACCGGAAGAAGCATTGAATTCGTAGTCATAATCAGGTTCTGCTTTCTCCTTAATAAGGAGAAACTTTTTTTCCTTACTTTTTCTCCTTGATAAGGAGAAAAAGTAGCTTTTCCTTATCACCGATAGGACCTTGTCGTTGCTTCGTCACTATCGTCGATTTAATGGAAGCAGATCCTTTCACAGCCTCTACGATTTTATCCTTATTTTTCAAAATGGTCGTCACTGTAGAATGAGACCATCCGAAGTCATGTGCGATCACATTGACGGGCTTACCAGCTTTATGTTGCTTTATAACAGGGGTCGCCAAACTTCTTTGACCGTCGACCCCTTCAAGAGATTCTTACTTTTTATCGATCCCATCTATTTTACTATTACGTAATTATAATAGGACAAGCAGAAAAGACGCTTATGTGAGTTTTTAGACTGTTTATTTTATAGTTACAGTGTTTCTTATATGTGTAATATAGTATATATTATTATATTGGCTTAACGTCAAAGGGATACGTTTTTGTTTTTGACGTCCTTCTTAACATTACATATTTGATAGGAGGGATAAATAATATATAAAATATAAAATTTAATTTAGATAACAAAATAACAATAATACAATCTTTCTATAGGTATATATAGGATATATAAAAGTACCAGCCCTGCCTCAACTCTTCAACATAGAGAAGTTTAGTTCTTGAATGAATAACGAATTATAATATGTATGTTGATGAATTTTAGAACATTAACGCTCACTTGTATGTCGATGCGCAAATATGAGAACTGGGATCGAATACATGTAAGTATAAGTAAATAAGCAGCCACGCACGTGTTGCAATCCCTCTCACGCCGCGCCGGAACCGCCGACATCCGTTTATTGGTAAATACGTCATTTTAACTATTTTAAGTTAGCTAATAGTTACCTCCGTAACTATTTTCATGACCTTGCTCCGTCTTACAGGTCCTATTCATGTCACTGTACCCACGATTCACTCTTAATTGCGTTGTCATTCAGGATGGAGGTAATCCAAGTTTACCGAATTAAATATTACCCGTACAATGATGTCTTATATTTTTCTATCGACCCCCAATCGACCCCTAACAATGTTATATCGACCACTTTGGCGACCACTGCTTTATAACTTGCAACTGCGTTTCAAGATCAATTGCTTGCCTCTTTTTCTGTGATTCTTCACTAGGTTTTTGGATTATGCGTGTAAGGGCCATGTAGCATATGAAAATAAAACTTCCTTTTATTTCCACGAAAGACAATAGCTGATTTTGTCTTTCGTGGAAGTAAAAGGAATTTTTACATTATATGGTATATACATTGGCAACTAATTCACTGTGTGCAGATATGTCCATAAATATATTAACCGGATACCAACTGTTGTTGGGAAAAGTATATATATATATAAAATGTGTGTAAATATATATAAAAGGTGGTAAAAGTTTTGAGGAAACTTGAGTATTTCACCAACTTCAATAAGTGAGTTTACCTCCAACCGCGACTTCATTGAAAGTCTGAGCAGATTTTCAATAAAGTTGATAAACAGAAGTAATCTGCGCATTCCACTGCCAAAACCTCGCTACTGATAGCTAGTACCAGTAGCGAAGATGGACATACCAATCTCTTTGCTTTCCCATTTGTTCAGATCAAGTCACCACAGCTTCTGCTGCTACACTAATGGTATGGCATCAAGCTGATACTCTACTGGACCGTTTCCAAAGAACCACCAGAATTCTACAGACTACAATATTAATGTAATGGGCACTACAACTATGTCTCAAACCAGAAGAAGCATTCTTATACTGTAATAAGGTTGCCACAATAGTTAACAAATGGGATAATACACTCCTCTGCCAGCGCCACGCAAAGATTTCAAACTGCATATACTGTATATGTATATTAACTTCCTTGTATAACAGCTTTTCAACATCTTATCTGTCCAATAATGAGAAACTCTTCACAACGCAAGTAATAAACGAACACTGTTTGGGGATGATGTAGATTTGTAAGCAGCTATCTATTCGTGGAAACCGGAAAAAGTGTTAACATGTAATATTGTGGCACAAAGGCATGCGCAGCAGATAACCTAAACTCCAAAGAAAAGAAATTTCTCACATGAGCACTGCTGAGCTCCAGGAAGTTAACTTTTTATGAATGTTCGAATTGTTGTCTCGCCTGGGAACTTTACTCCTTATTTTGGCTAAAATAAAGCAGCAACCCAACTCTAGTTGTGAGAATCACTCAGGCATTCGTTGAAATTAAGACGGAGGAACTTAGAGCTTAATAAGACTGACATATCTCTATTAATAGCATGTCTTTTCCCTCCAATTTACCTGTTTTGTCGGATGAGATATCTCCTAATCTTTTCCTTCAGTTTGTGGTCTCAAAATTTCTTGTTTGTTTTTTTTCCCTCATTAGATTTCGATCTCCATTGCTCTGTTTGAGTTGCAATCATCGATTACTGCAGCGCAAATAGAGTTGGTTATCAGAGTTACAATCAGTTGGCTATCATGAGCCTACTAGTTGTCAACTAGTAGCAGCTCATGATAACCAACTTCCAGCGAGATATTAACTTCTAAACTATATAAATTTCCAGAAATATACATAAATGCAGTTATTTAGCCTTCATCCCTTGTATAGATATACAGCGTGGTTTCTGAACAGTATGAGGAAAATGGTACGTCTGAATAATGTTTACAGTATCGCGCGCGCGCGCGTGTGTGTGTGTGTGTGTGTGTGTATCTTTCTGTACACATACGCACACCGTATTTGCCTGTTAAACGGTATGAGAAAACCTGAGTTTCCTGGAAGAAAAAATACTCTTCACTACCGTATGAGACCGACTAACTTACCAGTTGAAAAGCCCGTATAAAGTCCTTGAAAGGATTCCAACCCAAGTCTTTCCAACAGACAAAAAAATCGCGATATCCTAGAGACTGAATTACGGAGGCGTGCTTATTTAAGAAGGAAGTTCAGATAGACTGTGGTATTCTGAGTGGATCCAACAGTGTCAAGAGAACGAATATATACAAAAAAGTACTCCCCACACTACTATCAGTCTAGTCGTACTACATCGTTCATCTCTACAATCAATGGGCAACTAGCCGCCAGTCCACGTATCGTGCCAGGTGACAACACATGGCTCTATTGATTCGTGCTGCTGCTTCTATGCCTCTAGAAAGAGGTTCTGCAATCGTCGACAGGTTGTCGAGACATTTCCTTTTCGGGCGGAAAGATCGGCGCCTGAATTTCGTCTAGGATGCGCGGTATCTTTATACAGGCATTTCAACTGATGATAAATTCCCACCAACCAGACAAACTTGGTTGAAAAACAACATGCTGTCCTTTTAGCCTTAGTTGCTTTGACCATAATTCCAACAAGTACTACGTACAGTACATATGCCATAACTTTCCTGCAGATGAACAACCTGTACTAGGAATTATTGGACTATGAAATCTTTCTCCGCTCCTCAACTCTCGAGTGGCGGTATTCCTATGTTCACTATGTACATTAGCTGACAAAAGTTGAACTTTACAAAGAGTTATCTGCTGCTGAAACTATGATTAATTTTTTCACAGCTCTTGTAACCGACCATACATCAACGCGGTCTTGCCACAGGAATGGTAGTATTTTGGGGTTGAACCACTTTCGATACTTACATGTGAACACAGCAGAACATTTCCTGCGATACTTGTAATGGGACGCATTTGGAAGCGACTATGATACTGCATTAAAAAAAAAGAAAAAAAAAAGACAATTCTTAACTAAGAGGTCAAGCTGATGCTCAGATAAGATGCTCTTGACGTGTTTGGTGGCTACTCAGTTTCTGTTTATTATTTTAGCCAAAAAGAAAAAAAAAAAAAGGTAAGGCTCCTATGTGAGACAACTCGAACATTATCATCATAGAAAGCTAACCTCAGCAGTGCTCATGCGAGCAACTTCTTTAGCTTGTTTCCATCTACTGTTGGATATAGTCCTTTCAATAGCGCACTTAGGATTTAATCTTGGGGGGGGGGGCGAGTTGAGTAGACGATTTCAGAATACACATTACGCATCGCATACAACCTACCACTGAGCATCTACAATGATCGCTAATTCATAAGTAGTAGAGAAATAGAAGACATGACAACATAAATTAAAAAAAAAAAAATTTTAATCAGGAAAAGATTTTTGGAAAATTTTCTAGTGGTTTTCCTTTTTCTTTGGGGGAGACAGGGTCCCTTGGCCTCCCCTCCGGGTACGCCATTGAGTCCTCTCCATTAACTTTTCAGTTCTTTTGGTCTTTAGCCAATGCCCATCACTCATGTCAAACCTTTGTGGGTCATTCCTGCATATTAAGTGATGTTTAACAAATTTCTCTCAAGATGGAGAAAAACTTGTTAAGCATTAGAAAACCTAATCTTCGTGCGCTGAGAACAGTGCACGCACGCACACACAAAATACATAAATAAATAAATAAGAAAAATAAATGAAAAAAAAAGATAATTGAAACTAACGATAACCTTTTCTTGGAAGTAGAATCAACGGCTAAAGTGACGAATTTTTCAATATTGATTCAATAATGGTTTCTATTATTAAAATACAAAGAATGGATTCGAGTGTATGCAGTGGTATCATATAGAATGCTCAGGTTTGATAATGGAGGCTTGTTATGAATATATTATTATTAGACACCTCCAGGTAGTCCAAAGACTCATCGAAGGAGAGGACCTGTTCTACAGCTCTGTCTCCACCACTCAATCCATCAACTGACCTCAACTACACCAACGCCATTTACCGCCGAACAACATCACTAGTTTTTCCCCAGACAATCACAAACATCCATGTCCACGGCGGGATTCGAACCCTCAACCTTTGGCTGGAGAGCAGATACGCTAACCACACTATATATATATTTTCTTTCTTTCTGTGCCTCAGTGAAACAGCACAGTGAGTAGAACTGTAATGTTTGCCTTCTGCTAGAAAGACCTGAGTTCGAATCCTTTTAGAATGTTAGAAATCGTTTATAAAACGTTTTTCAAGTGAATACCATTTGGCCAGTTTCTTACGGATATGATGTTTTCCTCCCTCAAAACGGGGAAACCAGCCCGAGAACGCACACAACTAACTAATATACCCTCGCAGCCTTGGCTGCCTTACAATTCAACCAAATGAATTGTGATTGTGTATTGAGAATTACATTAGTTGCACCACAAGTGTAAACGTTGCTCTATTATTTAGGTCAACTTTTTTGAGTGTTGCATTAACTATATGTATTGCAATTAATTCAAAAGTAATAATATTAATTTCCGCTACTATTTGTTAGTGAACCATGCTTCCTCCTAATTTCATATATCCATCCAGATAGTGTGTGTGTGTGTGTGTGTGTGTGTGTGTGTGTGTGTGTGTGTGTGTGTGTGTGTGTGTGTGTGTGTGTGTGTGTGTGTGTGTGTGTGTGTGTGATGCGAGGTTACGCCATTCAGAAAGATAATCTGGGCTGCTCTATTTTCAAGTAATCACGTAGGAAATGCTAAAAACAATGATGTAGAAGGTGTAAATTACTTGGGGAAAGTAATATTGAATCCATATCATAATACCAGACTGTCCACGAGCTTTATAAAATCTCATGTTCTAAATCAACGTTGCATCATTGTTTATCTCTTCAAATGTCTACACTTTAAACAAAAGAGCGCCCTTGAAGAGATGCTGTATTTCAATTTTTTGCCCGCATATCCATTACATGAGTAAGATTACCAACGTCAATGCAGCTGCAAAATGCTACAATCTGGAAAATTGCCAAAACCTTCCTGACGTCACAGACCTCACTTTTATAAAGCCCATGGCTGCTATCAAAATTTATTACAATATGTACGATGGAGACAGCTACTACGGGCTTATTTTTTACAGTAAATCTTTCAATAAATTTTTCATACTGAAGATCAAATTTCATACAAGCTAAATCCGTTGTTCTTATTCTAGATAAGAATATATATAACATTAAATATAATATAACAGCTTTACATGCAGAAATGTATTTACCCAAATTCACTTATTTTTAACCATACTCGAAGGCTTTTTTTTTCAGCTTTCATAAATTTCATATCTCAATCGGAAAATAGAAGTAAATAAATACACAATTAATTCTTACAACAAAATATAGATGCATTTAAAGAGGATCATCTTTTCGTCAAATAAGAAGACCAAGATCTAACCCCCTCCCCAACCCGAAATTACAAAAAGTCCATGCGTGAAAACTTTCGATTTAATTCATTACTATAATGAATGCTTTTAACTTCGTAAGGGACTTTACTCAGATCCCTTGTAATACTCGAATGTTCCAAGTGGTGATTAGCTATTTTCAGTAATTGTTTTTATACTGAATGTTATTTATTTATATGTGTAAAATATCTAATAAAAAAGAAGCATAGCATATGTGAAAAGTGAGTTGGGTATAGAGGAAGGCTGGAGACTGGCCACATTTTAGAAGCTACAACTTTTTTTAAAAAAATTATTTTTAATTAATTAATGAAGAAGTTATTGTTGCGCTACTGTTATGATACTTGAATTTCAGAGCTATTTGCATTGTCAATAATTAAAATTTTAATGTCAGACAAGTAGCCACTTCAAAATACAGCAAATCTCATGCTTTCTCAGTGCTTTTATCGATTTTTTAAATATATATATATATATATATATATTTAAAAAATGAGCTTTTTTATATGAGATTTATAGTCGAGGAATAAATTGCCAGATCAGTTGAACTATGCGACATGTAACTTATTTGCGATATTTGACTTTCTTCTCACTTCTTAGTCTAATTGTGTATAAGCAGTCATGGGACCGTAAGAGGGTTGCATTTCGAAATTTGTCGAAAACGACTGAACGAGGCGATTTGTAGAGGTGTCTGAGGAGGGAAGGAGGAACGATCGCATCTCAATTCTCTCTTCATTTTAGCCCGACTGTTACCATATTTCTTATTAAGCTTCAGTAGTTCCGTTGGTAACGAATGTGTCCTTTCGTCTATAATATAACGTGTAATAACTTTTCAAGTGAAGGCTATTTAATTGATATTGGTTAACTATTAGTGGCCATTATTCAACTTAGAACGCGAAGTCGCATTAGTCGATTTTGGTCCTACAGTAATAGTTTTTGGCGTACTGTAGTTCCGCTAAACTTAACGAGTTAATAAGATTTTTCCATATATCCTTTAATATTACTCCTTGGTTTCTATTAAGGTTGTTTCCTGTTCGTAGGACCACTGCAGCTTCTTTAAATATTCGACAGCTGTAATCTTCCTCCATGTATGGCATTGAGCTGTTATCCCAATCTATAGGGTGGTTTGAAGTTGAGAAGTGATGCGCCAAACCTGAGGTGTCTGTTCTGTTATGATTAACGTCTCCGACATGTTCCTTCTGTCTAATTTCCAAGCTTCTCGAAGCTTAATAGCAAATATCATATTAAAGAAATAATCATGACGGTTGCCTAGAAAACTATGGCTGTCACTTAATAAACAAAGGAAAGAAGATTAGAGCGAGACTGCGTCCTTTAGGCATGATAAATAAACCAATTTATCATGCCTAAAGGACGTTGCCAGTAATTGTAATGGAATTATTACAATTACTGGCAACGAGGACAACTTTTGAGTGTCGGTGGATGATTTTCATCTGAGATCACTATTCTGATTACTGGAGGAATCGTGTAGTTCGAAAGATGTCATTCTTGGTCTAGAGGGACTATCTAATCCTTAGCCTCATCCATGGTATACATGTGCTATATAGGTTTGCAACCTTTCGTGGTTGGTTGGTTTATGGTTATTATTATTATTATTTGATACCTCCAGAGAGTCTGAAGACTCATCGAGGGCGGGCACTTGCTCTACAACTCTGTCTCCACCACTCAATCCACCAACTGATCTCAACTTCACCAACGCCATCTACCGCCAGCCACCACCACTAATTTCCCCACAGACAATCACAAACATCCATGCCCATGGCGGGATTCGAACCCGCAGCCTTTTGGACGAAAAGCGGGTACGCTAACCACCCGGCCAACCAGACCGGCAGAAATGACAGAAATTTATGACAGAAAGACAGCGGAAAATCATGGTGCGCCAATACGGTTACTACAGTACACAAGTTAATAAATAACCTTCTGTGGAAAGGATTCATGTGATAAATGAGCCTCCGTAGCTCTCAGTGGTATGGACGAAGCCTTTTGGTCGGAAAGATCCGAGTTCCATGCCCATCTCTGATGCAAGGAACCTTTATGAGGTCTTTTCGAGTAAAGACGAAATAGCCAGTCTCATATAGAGTTTTTTCTACTTCAAAAAACAGGCAAACCGGCTAACCACACACATATCTACAGGAACAGAACTCTTCGGGGAAAGATGATAACCTGAACTGGCCCTCTTCTAGGAAATAGTTACTTCTGAACAATACTTCATCTCAGATCCAAATGCAAATGCTGGATACACCCATATGCGAACAACAATAAAAATAATAACATACGATAAATAAAGTGATAGTTATTCATGTAGGATTTTAAATTCAAACTGTTCAATGTTTTCCTCAAAGTCACAAATATTAAATTTAATTGAAATCAGGTCATCCATTCTCGAGTTGTTTTATAGCCGCACATGTACACTGTTCGATGGAAAGTTAAAGCAATTCCAGATTAACAGAAATAAAGAAATAAAAGACTGACACAGACACCTCCTCCACGACATGCTTGTTTTTTGTTCACAGCTATTTACTAACAAAAACACACCCATTTCACTTTGTATTCCACAAACCTAGCGACTCTTTTTCATGATTTAATACTCCGGATTCATATTTTCCAATCCAATTTCTGTTGGATATAAAAGGGAAGATATTCGGTCAAATACAACGGTGCATCCATATGCATCCATCTTTTGCAGTGGTCACAGGTTCTTACTTTATTTCTTCCAACAGTTAGAACTGGTTTTTGGAGACGGTGCGATCTGACTATCATGCGACCAGTGGAAAATTTTAAGTTTTGGTGACATTAATACATTGTTCTGTAAATATATTTGAATACTCTTCCGAAAGGAATGAATGTGAAGGCAAAAGAAGAAAGTAGAAGTGTGCAGCAAACATTACATATGTGTGATAACGATATGAATGGCCTAATGTTTTAAGGCGTTTTGATAATCAAATGCAATATAAAGTGCGCTGCGTTCTGCAACCTATTTGAATTTTTAATAGTGGAACAAGTCGAAAGAAGCCGATGTGATGAAAATGAGTAAGGCAACAATTAACAAAATCCAACGAGTCAAGAAAATTGACCGATTATTATCCGCAAACCACACAGTAGTTACGCTCTGGTATAATACTCTGCTACGAAACCCTAAAATATGGGGAAGTGATCGTAGAAGGAAGATCTAATGAAAGCCAAGGGTCCTAGGAGGGACAGCAAAATCGTCGTTATGCCAGTAATAATGACACATATTTTAGGCCCCACATAACGCAAGTGAATCCAAAGTCTTTTCAGTAATCTAGCTCATTACTTATGGACTGTGAACAGATCCAATGAAGTGACGAGTAGTGCTGAGAGATACTTAGGTGTGATGACTGAGTTTTAGGTTTTCAGAGGATAGGCACAAACTTCTCTGCATATTTTCTGATGGGTGCATATACTTTCAAGTTGAATATAATAAAAGTTCCACAGTAGCTAGGAAATGTTCTCTCCTTTTATTCAAATAAGCGAATTACCATTTATTAAGTTTTTTCTTAAATTTTCTTAAACTGTGCTCTTGATGCATCAGCTTGTTAAAGGATGTACTCTGATTCAAAATTGCTTTCATGCCACTCTGAAACCAATCACGTTTGTGATGCGATATGTTCATATAAAAACGCCGCCATATCCTCTTAAAAAGTACCAACGATCGATTTTTAAAATTTTGTTTATATACTATGAAGTGATGCTAGATAGTACTCCAATATCCTTAAATAATAAGGATCAAAAGATTCTTTGCATCAAAAACCCTTTCCACATTATTCACGAGAAAATCCGTGCATATCCAAGTTCCTATCATTAAACTCATGTTTCCAGGCTTCGAGTATTACAATGTTGTAATCCCTGAATCATTGGTGCTGGATTTGCAAAAGAAGGTGACTTATTTAGAATCCTAAAATCTGCCCATGAACGTGCGATCTACATGCACATCATCAAAGGTAATACCGGCCTGTTTTTTTTTCTTCACTCACGAAAGGTTGTTAGCCTATAATACATTACTACCGTAAGTGGATTAAGGATTTTCCCCTCTATTTTTACATAGTCCGAAAACCCTGCTCTACAGACCAAACCTGGAACTTTTTTCATTGAAGCCTTCAGTTAGCAGGGTGGTGGGTCTCACACTAACCGATGAAATTCATCTTCCTCGGTTGGCCGAGTTCGTTCGCTCTTCAACCAACAAGCGAGGGGTTCGAATCCCACCATGGGCATGTATGTTTGTGGAAGACGAAGTGGTTTGAAAAGTTCCGTGCTTGCTCCTTAGAGGATTTCTGAACCATGTAAAAATAAATTTTTAAAAAATATAAAAAATCCTTAGCCCACCTACGCTACAAATGTACTATAGGTTTGCATATAAGGAAGTGCCCCATTCAAAAAAAAAAATACATTATTGTCGGTCGCTTAATAAATTAGCCGGTAAGAGACCGGCTAATTCACCAGATGGGATTCGAACGCAGATCTTTATAAAGGGCATCGTCACTACCGATTGTGCCGAGGCGTTATTCATCGACGATACTGCTACAAAATATCAATGAAATTATCGCTTGTAACATCAACACTTCAGTTCGCAAGAACTATGGAAAATCATGTCGAATATAAAGAAGGGACCGAAATCACCATGATGTAAACATTAAATATACATTGAGGTAAAACAAAGAAAGTCCTATGGCGTAATTTTCAGTTTCCCACAGGAAGGAAACGCAAATCTCCATAAATGAAATGCAGAACTTTCCGAGGCTTAATACAGTGATATTTACCATATTTCATAGGCTCATACAAAGTCAGCTTCTATGACAAGTTTTATATTTATCAGATGCAAGAATTGTATAATTAAAGAAAAATTAACTACCCTCGGACAATATCTATCCTGTTTCCTCATTAAAAACTTGTCCAAAAACGAGTCAATAAATTTACTTTTCCTTGTGTCGTTGATGATAAAATTTTACTGAAATCATCATAAAATTTCTTTCCTCAATTTGATGCTTTGAATACTACATTAGAAATTAATTTCGGTTTTATGTCTTCAGAGTCCGAACTCTGAAGATGAGAATATCATTTAAGGCCACTATGAACATCGCGTAGATGGTCCCATGATCCACACGTGATGAAATCAGTGTGGGGGATGGAGAGGCGGTACATGCATGCAATAAAGACTTGGATGTGGTCTCCGCAAAAATTTAAGATAGCAAAAGAGCCTATCGAAAGCTTGCTGAGGAACAAACAAAACGAATGCAGTTTTTTGTTAGTGAATTTATATTTTTATTACAATTTTAATTATGACAGACAATCATTTTAAAACATTGCTACATTAATGTACTGTATTTTAAATAGATGTATTCATCGGAATGAATACCACAGCACTTGTACATCCGAACCCTTTTTTTGCTAAAACAGCATCAGAACAAATTGAGATAAATGGCTGCTATGAATAATGCGCAACTTGATCGGAAAGAGTAATTATTAATTCTCAATCGTAGCTAAATGGACAACTCTCCATTATTAAGGTATAACCTGCGAGACATTTATTTATTGTCAACATTTCTATTCGACTGCATTAAACTATGAACTGCACTAAACTAGGAAAAGCTCACCTTTTTTTATTCCAGGTTCTGTTAACAGTATCCAGGTAACCCCAGCTGGCTGCGTTTTGTACAGACATAACCGGTTTATCAAGTCCACACAGCATCGCTACTACAAGGTCTTGAACGGTACCTGCTCGATCATATTTATCCAGGAGTCCCGGTTTGAACCGCTGTAGCCACAACAAAGTGGCGCACCCATGGCCTGTGCTTAGCCGCAAGTGTGATTCTGGCTGAGGTAAAGTTGAGAGGAAATCGGCAGTACAGCGTCCGTCTTGCCACGTGTACAGCATACTAGCCTGATCGACATCATAACGCCCGAAGTTATTTTGATGCCACCCTTCTCCATGTTTCCATAGCACACAGCCGTGCATTTGTCCGGAAACAGCAATGTGTGTTACCCGCGCTAGCGATTCTTTAGCCAACCTAGAGACGCAAAACTGTAGTGCCGTACAAATCTTGTGCACATCTTGTTCGTTTCCCAATGCACCTAGTTCACTCGGAGAAAATGACTTCGTCTCTCTAGATGCTGCCTGAACAATATTTCGGTTACTAGATACAAGGCAAACTTTAACAGTGGTTGTTCCGATGTCGATACCCAGAACGAGCACAGGACGAGAAGCCTCCGCCGCCATTGCTTGCAGACGACAAACTCTAGCAGTAACCGACACACACGTTATATGACGCAGAGTCACCTACAGCTGCTTGATAGTTACCATAGCAACCAATTCACGTGTTCAAAGTTGGTGAGTTGGGAAGAACTTCTGTTACAAGCTAAAAAGAAAGAAAGAAAGAAAAATAAGCAAATAAAACAAATAATAAAAATATAAATCTGTACCATAATAATTAGAAACATTTTATTATATACAGAAATTTTAGTTATGAGCATATATTTAAGTAAATACGAATATGTACTTTAACAACAGAGGCATTATATAACTGAATGTCAGCAAAATATTCGTTACATTATTAGTACTGTATATAAATAACGGATTTTGAACTTACAACCACAAAATATATTTTACTTGACAATTTTTTCATTAGCATGTTCCCTATCCCTTTATTTATAAACGACTTGAATACATACATAGCTCATGGCAAAAATGATGTTAAAAAAGAGAATCATGATGTCATTACATATTAACAGGATTGAAGAATTTAAAATATTTTAAGTTAAAAACTTTGAAGAATAACAGATCTAATCCAAGGAGTTGGAAAATTAAATAAGAGTTAAAAGTAAAAGTTTTAATATGTTATAATATGGGAAAAAAACAACAACATATATATCATTATAAATTCAGATCTAAGTTCGTAATCCAGGTCACAGCTTCAGGAGCTGCTTGTAAAAAGTCTTTCCAGTCATTCTGATAAGCACGGAAGGTGCACTGTTTTACAATATGTTGCATGGTCTGTCGTGGAGCACCACAGTCACATTCTGGAGATGTTTGTCTGTTCCAATTATAGAGAGTATCTCCACATAGGCCATGGTTTGTCCGAATCCTATTTAGTACTATCCAGGTTTTGCGAGGTAGATCTGATCCTGTAATGATTTGATCATCTTTAAAAATGTTATGCAAATGTTCTTTTGTATTTTCCTTCCATGTTTTCTTCCACTTTGATAAAGGATTAAAATTATTTAGCAGTAGTTCTGCTGCTGCTCGTAGTGATGGATGGCGAGATTTCAATCTATTGACATTAAGAGTTGAGAGATCCTAATGAATAGGTAGGTTCGGATTACCAGCAATTTTTTGAAATTCATGGATTAAAGAATTCAATCTACGTAGATCGGTAGGAATAATGCCCTAAAAGAGGTAACCAATATGTTGGAGTCGATCTAATAGAGCCTGTAATTAATCTTAAGACTTGATTATAACGACTTGAATATACCATATTGATACGTACAAGTTGGTAAAAGCGTTTACAAACTGATGGAATACCTGCATACCGTTTACCGAGTTGCAATTAAATTAGTTTCAGAATGAACATAAACACAAGAATCACACCTTGAAGTGTTGTGTTGTATAGGAAACAGGAACAGGCTTTTATATCTAAGAATCATGACAGGTTAGCGCATACTGCCTGTGAAGAATGCGAAATCAGTGAATGAATATAAGGTTTTTGATACAGTTAGAATTAAGGACGAAGCAAATGAGTTCATTAAGACCAGCCAGTATGTAGGTTAAATGCATGTTCTCTGGGCGGTTTGAGGTATGAAACTCTTACCACTGTATGAGACTGGCTAATTCAGTCAAAACGGCCTAGAAAGAGGCTCTTCGCCTCCTAGGCGGGATTTAAATCCAAGTCTTTCCAGGCAAATGTTGTGTGGTTCTTACGCCTTAGCTATAGAGTCTCCCTGAATTTAACATACGATAAGATGAGCACTGATAAATGGTTGCAAAAGTCTGGTATAGAAAGCAAATTAAAACTAATGCACTATTTTCCCAAGCATTTTGCTATGGAGAGAACACTTCTGACTTTAAACTATGGCCCCCCGAATTTCCCCCTTTAGCGAGCAGGTGTATGAAAAGTGAAAATTATTGAACCCCAGTATGAAGTGGATGAAAGAAAGTTTTGACAGAGCTACGGGACCTAACTACAAAACTATATTAGCAGATATGATAGCAGCTGAAATTAAAAAAAAAAGGGGAGGGAGATGCAAAAAAGGAAACATTGTTTAAGATGAAGTCAATTTATCTGGGGGGGGGAATGATAATTGCTACGAAAATCTACTTGTAACAATACTCAAGAAAGGAAATGCAACAAACTGTAAAAATTATCAAACTCTAAGCTTACTCAATCGTGCTTCGAAGATTGTGCCGGATATAGTAAAACATAAATATTAGAATGACATGAAATATCGAGCAGCATTTTGCCGAACTGGTTGGACTCATTGTTAATGTACCGCTCTCCAACCAACAGGCTGCGGATTAGGATCTCCCCTGAGCTGAACGTTTTGACTGTGGGAGATGAATTTCATCTCCCACTTTTCATGGATGGAACACGCGCGCGCAAACGTGTGCACGCACACACACACACACACACACACACACACACAAGGTTGTGGACAATCAGCATTGTTTTTCAATTTGGATATAGAGGATGCAACCAAGTACTAAAATGAAAAATAAAAGTAATGATGTGACAAGATCAAAAGATTAAATAGGATAGACAAAACAGACATTAAAGTTAAGAACACAGAACAAGTAAAATCGTTCATATAACCAGAAGGAACTCTTCAAGAAGATGGATGATGTAAGTTAGATGAAAGTACGAAAAATTCCTACAGCAAATATTAAAGGAAAATAAGTCATTTATTCTTACAAATAAGATAGGCAGACAAAGAGCAAACAAAAGAGATTTATAAAAAAGTATTTTTGGATTATATATTATATGGTGTGAGACTTAATACGACAGGAGATTTGAAAAGAAATGAAGCGCTTGAAAGTACTGCTGAAGAATATTAACAGAAGCAAAGTGGAAATTAAACAAATGAAAAACAACAACAAAAAATGAAGAAATAACATCTGACAATTACATGAAAGAAAAGAACCGAGTATTAAAGAGGACATATAGAAATGCAGATGAAATTCCTAGTGCACATACAGGTACATAATAAATGGACTAAACATATTACAACGGAAGTCACTGTTTGGCATTATGGTCCAAGTAACTACGGCATGAAGCCTAATTATGTCTGTGTGCTCCTTGGGTCATGTGTCTTTTGCTTGATAAAAATCCCTTAAGCCATATGTACCGATTAAATTACCTTCAGTTGAAAGAAACCTTTATAAACATTCCCTCGCGTCCTAGGCTTTTCGAACCCAGATCTTTCAAAAAAAAAAAAGGAGGGGGGGAAGGTGGAGAGACAACGTTAATACTGACTGACCTACTAGATGGAAAGCGGGGAAAGAAAGTACTAATCCAGACACATGTTATTCAAGGATGTACTCCGATAGATTCGAAGAAACTATAAGAAAATAAAGAGAAAATTTGAAGGCGAGAGACCAGGGAAGAAGGAACTCATCCTCATCAGGAACGACTGTTCCTTAGAATAATGACAAATGCAATGGTAATAGTAGTGTGTGTGGGGGGGAGGGGGGGGGTAATACAAATGAATTACAGTAGTGGTATTTTTTCTTAGAGGATTTCCATGCAATGAGATCTGCAATGCTAATGGCTTGTTAGAATAATAAGAAATTCGAATATAAGAAATTATTGCCAAGTAGGTTTACTTAAGAATACAATGTATAAGCATTTAGATCATATATTTATCCACAATTAAAATAACAAGAAAAATGTAGCATCATATTGTTTGGTATACACCCTCTGTCCAAAAAGAAACCGAACTTTTGATAGAAAATAAAACACAGGCCAATTATAATTACATATTCAAATCATTTATTTCAATCAATATACTCTCCCTCAGCTTCAATACAGCGCTTGGCACGGTCAATTAATTCGTTAAATGAGCTTTTCATATCGGTTTTTGGGATACTGTTGAGGGTCCTAGTTACTGCTGCTTGAAAGTTTTCAATGGTGTCGTATCGCTTTCCTTTCATCGGCAAATGAAGTCGGAGGAAGAGAAAGAAGTCATAAGGTGTTAAATCAGATGAATACGGCGAGTGATCCAACACACAAACTTGGGTTTTGCTCAAAAACTATCTAACAATGTTCGAACGTTGACACGGTGCATTATCGTGCAAAAGTGACCAGCTGCCTACATCACGATATTCATGCCGTACGCGACGAATTCTGGCTATCGATCGCTTCAAAACTTCGAGATAAAACTCACCATTGACCGTTTGGTCAGGCGGAACGAATTCTTTGTGGATAATGCCCTTGGAATCGTAGAAACAAATCAGCATTTTCTTTACTTTTGACTTCTTCAAGCGACTTTTTTTTGGATGCCCCTTTTTGGGTGGTCTCCACTCAGCACTCTGGCGCTTTGTTTCGGGCTCATACTCAAAACACCACGTTTCGTCACCAGTAACGATCGTTTCAAGGAAATTTGAGTCCTTACGAGCGGTTTTAATGAGATCCGTGCAGTGTTCAATTCGATACATTTTTTGGTCGTCGGTCAACTTGTAGGGAATAAATCGCGAATTCAATTCACAAAGGCCCAAACTCTCGGTCAAAATGTTGTGCACAGTTGATTTTGGAATCCCCAATTCATCTTCAATCAATCTCACGGACGATTTCGGGTTTTCTTTGATGAAAGCACGCACTTTTTGGATGTTAACTTCGCTCAGTCGAGTTTTCGGACGGCCCGGCTTTTCGTCGTCCTCAAACGCATTTGATGCGTTTCGGTAAAACTTTTACCAAGTTCAACACAAAAGGCAATCGCAACTCTCTGTTTGAAACTCATTTTCCGACCGTTTATCAAAACACACTGTCGCTCTTGGCACTATAATTCGGCTTCTAATGAAACAAATGTCATAAACAGTTGACACACCACTAATGCAGGTTGCCGCTTTCGACAACAAAAAGATACAACAGGTGGCGCCACTAGTTTCTTATATTTTCGAAAAGTTCGGTTTCTTTTTGGACAGAGGGTGTACATATATCGACTTGTAATCAAAATGCAGCATTCATAAACGTAAAAAATGGATTACGAAGATTAAGGCATATCAAAATTGGGGATATTTAGAAGCGACTTTTTACTTTATGCAGATAATTTAAACTGTGCTGATAAACAAATTCGCTATAAGTCATCAGAACTCTAAATTGAAGATATAGTGGAATTATTTAAGCGTATAAATCATTTATTTGCTGTAACAAATTCAGTATGATAATCAACAATAAAAAGATGAAAACTGAAAAGGTAGAGACATGGAAAACAAATGCATTCTCAATTGAGAATATATAACTAAGATATTTCAGCAATTAGGCACAATTTTTAATGAAGATAGCAGATTAAATTTGAAAGTAGATAACCGAAAATGGCAAGCTTAAATCATGTGGCCTGGAGAGCATCAAGAAATTATGACGTTCTGTTCCTTTGAATAGCATCATCCATTAGAGCCATGTTATCTAACGTATTTGAAGTTTTCGTCCGACTACGCCTTTCCTTTAACATCGGTCTGTATGTTTGAACTGCTCGCACTTCCACTTATCATCAGGCGCGATTTCCACTTCTCCCGTGTAGCCAATGGTCGGGGGAGGGCGTTAAGCGAATCTGCTGATAAATACCACGCCAGATGCTCTGACAAAAAACAGCATTTCGTTGTTTTTCAAGTGAGTCGATATACAGCAGGGCTAATCTTTAGCCAGCCTGCAGCACTAATATACTGCAGGTTAAAAGCAGGAGTAGCAGTAGTGCCACGTTCTGGAACACTTTGAAAACACCCAATTCATCTCATTTGTATATTATGAAATGTCAGTAAGACCACACAATGTGTGAAATATATATTTTTTAAAACCTTTTTTAAAAAATGAAAAATTCATTTTTCATTTTTTAAAAAAGCATTTCTACATGTTTTTCTTTATGCTGGTTATTTAAAGTAGTACTCATAAAAAAGAACCCACACCATTATAGACAGTATGTTAAGGTTTATAGCAGGGGTGTCAAACTTACGGCCCAAAAGCAGCATGCGACCCAATGTAAGAAAATGTAAGCAATTTCTTACAGCCCGTGAAGCCTCAAGGAAAGATTTAAAAGATTAAACAGAGGATGGTTGCTTTCTATAATAAACCAGAGATACCATATTTACTGGAATATAACTCGCCCTCGCATATGATGCGCACCCCTGATTTTACTTTACGAAAAAAGTAATTAAAATGTTTTGCATATACCTCGCAAATAAAGTTTAACCACTTTCACGCCGGGGAAATAACTCGCTCCCCACTGTAAAAAACACCCTCCTCAACTGCCACTATATTGCAGATGAAAGAATAACATGCTATCTATTGTAAATATTAATATAACAAAAATATTCTTTATTTTTTTGAGTTGTCATAATCATTATACTATCAGTTTATGTCTTGTAATGACTTAGAATAAATAAAATTTATTAATTTTCCAATTTATTTATACTCATTGTTTCACTTCCCTTCGATTCTAATTACTGCAGGATTTTTTAGTCGAAAATTATTTGCGGCCCACTTGAGATATTGTTTTATGGCAAGTGGCCCGCGGTCCAATTGAGTTTGATACTCCTGGTTTATAGTCATGAGATGCCGGAAGTTGTCAGGTCATACACCGTTTCTCCTAAAAGCTCTTGTTTACTGATAGCTTTTTATTGATATTTAATATTTAAATTCCTCTCCCAACAACGTAATTCGCAAAGAATAAAATGAAATTTCTTTTCAAATTATGAACAAACTGAATTTTATGATAATCGATCACCGATCCCTAAAAGATAGTTCATAAAAATATGACCGATTATAGTAAACAGGTTATTTTTTATGAAACCAGTTGATCCAAAGTAAGCAAAAAAAAAGGTGTATATTTTTTGCTTGCGCAAAATCTTTTCTTTTATTTTAATACCGAAAATGCCGATTTTAATGAAAATGCATCATAAGAGTGCTCTTTCTCTCCTATTTGAATTGTGTATTTTTTCATGATTTTATTTCAGTATTCATCTCAAAGTATAAAAGTCAAGTTCGTATTAGTTTACAATATCTTCGAAGTTTAAAGTCTGTTGTAACCTCCGTAAGACGTCTAATATTTTTTTTAGGAGATATATCGTTACAATATTTCTCTGTAAATAATATCAAGAGAACAAGTAACTCCGGAACGAATTTTTCTCAATTCATCGAATCTCCTAACTGTGAAAAATGACTGAATGACGTTGTCTCAATTTATTAATGGCTGTTATAAAGACAAAACATGAATGGAATAAGCTGCCGGTGAGTATGTCATCGGTGAATGCTGTTAAAGAGAAGATATCATAGGTATCAAGGGAATTACACCTTCCATGATGTAATTCCCTTCTCGCGATGAATCCCTGACTCCCTGGAGGTGCCAACCTATAACATAATAAAAAGTTGTGAACCGAAAGAAGACAAGACTATCAGGCCAGTATATTATGTCTGTAAATTGCATGAGTTCTTCTGGTTGGTTTGATGAAAAACCCAAGTTTCAAGTAAGAAAACCTTCCATTTGTAGGATAGTGTAAAAACTAATTACTGTAAAATTTTGGCAAAGTAATGATTATTTTCTCAGTGCTCATTAAACAAGCTTGGGAATATAATATCAAAAACACAGCGCTGATAAACTCATCGATTAAGTTACCAAAAGCTGAACTGTATTCTACGTATTCTTGTTATTATTCATTTCCAATATAAAGGATATCAGACATCTTGGGCATTTGTTGTGCGAATGTTTCTTGCTAGGTTTCAAAATTTAAAGAACAGCCATAAAAGATTAATTTTTTTCTTTATGCAGCTTCTCTTGACGAAGTGATTATTACTGACAAAAAGATCGCATGGGTAAGGCTTGTATCGAAAGGAAGCTTACTGTTTGTGATTTCTTGTACTAGTTCATTTAATACGAGACCGATAATAATACGGAAGCTTCCCCTTATTATACAATTATTTTCATCATCACTTTTAATCTTCGTCCCGAGTATGTTATTCTTCTGGAGACGAAGTTTGATGAGATTTTATACGTATAAATAACGTTACTGCAAAAATGTTATAAAAGTTATGTTTTTATGGCATGTCAGTAATAAGATCTTTTTCTCATAAGTTATTTATTTCATATGACCACTTACGATACAATCAATTCAGTCATTTTCTAGAAATATTTCGTGCCCTATACAGAAAACATAACTGTAAGTAGTAGTAATAATCAGGATTTCCCCTGATGCTAAAACACACAACCAAATCGACTTGATCCTTGTAAGCCCAAAATTTAAAAACTCTATCAACCTCACAAGAACCAGATCATTTCCTGGAGCCGACATTAGCAGCGATCACAATATGGTCATCACAACTGTGAATATGAAAATGAGGGAAATATTACCTACTCAATCAACTCGTAAAAGATATAATATAGAAAAATTAAAAGACCCCAAATAAATACCTTATATAAATACAAATTAAAACATATTTTCGACACAAGCTTCAAAAAATATAATAATATCGAATCTAAAACCAAATACTTCTCACAAAATATAACTGAAACAGCTGAAGAAATTCTTGGATACGAAAGGAAAGTCAATAAACCATGAATAACCAAAAATATTTTGGACCTATGCGACGAAAGAAGAAATTTGAAATCTCATATTAACAACCGTGACAACAGAGAACAGTATAAAAATATTACCAAGATTATTAAAAAAGAAATCAAACATGCTAGAAACTTAACGATACTAGATGAATGTAAAAATATAGAAGAGGAACTAAATAAAAATAATTTTAAAAGTGCTTTTCAAATTATCAATAAGGTAACCAAACCTTTTACTGCAATCAATTGGAGTATAGAAGATGGAACACTTATCACGGATAACCAGAAAATACAACGCAACTACGATACTAGGAAATGTTATGCAACCAAGCTTTTTCAAAAGGAACCCCAACTGACTGACTGACGATATTTTGCCAGGAGGTTCGGAGGAAGGAGATTACCCGATATTAAAAGAAGTCATCGCAGCAGTTAGCTCCTCAAAAATAGGAAAATCACCGGAAATTGATGGTGTTACAATGGAACTGATATGCGAAGGAGGTGACATCATCATAGACACCTTGCTAAATTTATTTCAGGATGTATGGAACACAGAGACTTGGCCTTCTGATTGGCGGACTTCTGTCCTTGCACCTATTCATAAAAAGAGAAACAGCAATAAATGTAGCAACTATAGAACAATAACTTATTAACCATCCAAGCAAAATCCTGTTAAAAATATTGTCAAGAATTAAAAAGAAAATAGAAAACAGCCTATCAGATGAACAAGCAGGCTTCCGGAAGTCCAGAAGTACAATCGACCACATTTTTACAATACACATACTAGGTGAAAAATACATAGAACATAACAAAATAATCTGTCACAACTTTTTAGACCTTCAAAAAACTTTTGACTCAATATAGCACGAGACATTACGGAAAATTTTAGAACATTATGGTATTGACAACAAAATCATTAGGATTATCAAATCTCTTTATTCCTCATCTGATATGAGAATTGAAATTAAAAATCACAGCAGTGAACCGTTCCGGGCAGAACGGGGGGTAAGACAGGGATGCATCTTGTCCCCCTCTTCTTAATTGTTTTCTGGAATATGTCATAGATGAAGCTCTTCATGAATATGACACTGGAATAGTAGTTGGCGGACTAAGAATAAATAACTCGTTTTGCAGACGATATCGATACAAGAGATAACCAGCGGCGTTTTCGGGACATTAAATAAATATGGATTATACATAAACCTGCAAAAAACAAACAATAATAACCTCAAAATCAGACATTGAACTCTTAAAGATACAAATTGAGAATGTAAACAAGTTCACTTATCTAGGAAGCACGTTGAGTCAAGATGGTCGCTCAAAAACCGACATTAAATACCGAATTGCAAAGGTAACCGTGACCCTGCAGAAGTTAAAACCATTGCGGAGAGATAACAGAATAGCAATCACAACCAAATTAAGACTAATTGACGCATTGGTTACGTCTATCCTCTTGTATGGTTGTGAAGCCTGGACTTTATTGAGGGAAGATGAGAGGAGACTCCTGTCTTTTGAAATGAAAACTTACAGAAGACTTTTGAGAATTCCCTATACCGCTCACGAAACCAATGAAAATGTCCGAAAACTGATTGATTCAATAGACGGGAAAAAAAGGGAAATATCCTGACAGTCATCAGAAGAAGACAGATTAAATGGTTCGGATATGCGGAGGGCTAATGCATTCCAAAGCAAGCACTAGAAGGAATCGTTCCGGGATCAAGGGTTAGGGGCCGACCTCGATTAAAATGGACTGATAACATCAAAAAATGTACAAATTCCTCCCTTTCTCAACTGACATCAAGAACAAGAGACCGAGATAATTGGAGGAGGCTAACAAAGAATATCACCTACCAGCCATGAGTGACCCAACGGTCCATTTAGGACTACGGGAGAGAAGAAGAATTAGTAATAATAATAATAATAATAATAATAATAATAATAATAATGTTCTTGCTTCATACAATGAATATTATTTTTATCACAATTCTTGGGCATCAGGCTTACTATGCCCTTGAGAACATATCATTACTTTTATGCCAGTGTCATTCTTCTAGAATATTCACAGACATTAAAGAAATTTTAAAGGAAATCCTACTAACAGCAAATGCAATGTTTAAGTTATCTGGACCTGGTAGTTCAGAACAGAACATATGACTTCCGATGCTCCCACACAGGCCGATCTTAATTAACGGCAATCCAAATGACGCTGGGGCAACTTGGAAAAACTCCAAACACCAAATGCATACATCACCATTCAAGTATGATGAACTGCACGTTCCGTGCCCACGCGGCGACTACTACCGTCACCACTAGCGCGTGTGCTTTCAGTAAGATATACAAATAAAGAGCAAAATCCATCTGCAGTTCTGTGGCTGGTGAGTGGTGAAAGTGTAAATGCATGTTATGACTTAGGAAGAACTTCGTCGCAGAGAATATGGAGTGAATAATTCCTCAAAACGTTTTTTTTTTTTTCGATTCTAGATTGCAAATTAATAGGGACGATAATTATGCAGGCTAATATGTATGAGCCTCTGTACTTCGGTGGTTTTCGCAGGCGCCTTCCCAAGGCCTTCGGTTGAGAAGACCCGGATTCGAATCTCGTCCAGGAAGCTAACATCAAAGCCAACATCAAAACCTTCATTCAAGTTTTTCAGTGGTGAGTCAGCCGATCCCATACGGAGGTGTGTGTGTGGGGGGGGGGGGGTTCTTCCAAGAACTCGGGATTATTCTTTCTGTATTCAGGCAAACCGGTCAGGAAATACATTTAATTGACATACAGAAATATACATTTAAGTATAAACATTCCTAAATCTATGGTTACGAAAATCAATCTGGGAAGGTCACGGGCCTTAATGGCCCCTATAAGTACAGATTATTATCATTATGTAATTATGCGTCAAAAATTATCAGATGATGAGTATTTTGGCTCTGTTCCAAAAAATAAAATAATGGTTAGGAAAAGGACTTCATACAGTATGTCCTCGTCCTTGCATGGAGGCTGTGCAGGAGCATTTTTTCGCATGGCTATGGGAACTCTGACTGTGAAAGTGAAAACTTCGTTATTGTTTATTGTTGAAACGACATTTTCGTGCTTTCTTTTTTCTTTTTTTTTTACCATATTTGAAAGATATTTCAAAGAGCGACTAATACAGTTCATAACTTCACATTATTTATATTCTTGGAAAGAAAACAATTCTTTTATCAAATCATCATCCTTTGTAATTGATGTCATTGTGATATCGCTGGTTCGTGACGCACAATGTATCTTGCTGAGATTATTGCTCTGGTCGTCTGTGAGCAGAGGATTACGTGAGAGATGACAGAGCGAGTTTAGGTTTAAATCACGTGTACGCGCCAAGAACATACTTAAATGTAATAAGTAATAAATTAAAGGGATAACATAAAAGAAACAAAGTGTGTGTGTGTGTGTGTGTGTGTGTGTGTGTGTGTGTGTGTGTGTGTGTGTGTGTGTGTGTGTGTGTGTGTGTGCGTGCGTGCGTGCGTGCGTGCGTGCGTGCGCGCGCGAGAGAGAGAGAGAGAGAGAGAAACGATACTCCTGAGAAAAATTAAAAACACAGATTACAGTAAACGGAAAGAAAAATAAGAAATTACGAGAAGAATCTTTTTACGATAGAAAGATTTTCGACTGAAGGTTAGTTAACAGTTCTCATACGGGTAACAGGATTTGTTCTTTCGCAATGCAAGAAAATCGACTAGGAAACACAATTAGCAAACAAAAGCAGTATGTAGCGGGTGATAGATGGGATAGTAGAGAGAGTGAATTGGATAGAACATAACGCAATTAAATGAAAGTAAAAATAAAAGGAAAATAGAATAAAGCAACACAAAGTTTTTTCTTCTTCTTTCTTCTTCTGAGGCCAGTACAAATGTGAGTATTATTCTGGATAGTTCAATTGTTTTCCAAGATGAAAACCTCGAGTTTCCTGGAGGAAAAATCCTTCCGCCTCTGTGTGGGCCAAAAATAAAAGGAAATTGACCGAGTAACAGGGTAAAAACCACACTGGTTTTATAAAGAAAAATATAATAGTTTTAAATGATAATGTAATTATTATAGTAACAGTACAAAAAAATCAAGTTTATTCCTAGAATTCTTATCTACTGGAGATTATTTCTATCGTCCACAGTTTTCAGTGGATTTGCCACTCATCAGTTGGTTTAAAAAGCCAAATTAAATTACAATTCTATCCGCTATAACAGTTTTTTTTTTTTTTTCCCAGAAAATGCTAGTCATTCAATATCAAGCACGGAGACTTTTCTTCTCCCTCTCTTTGTTTGTAAGTCAAAGCCGAAGCGGCTAAATCTATAAGGCTCGTACAGGGCCTTTTATGGTCAGTTTCCTTTCTTTCCAGAACAGCACAAAAACGGAGCTTCCCAGAACAAAATCCCTCCTATTATGAGACCGATTGCTTCACTTTCATTTGATAAGGTTTTAATGAAAAACAGGTAACGCAGTTCGAAAAAACACAATGTCTACGCTAACTGAAGGGAAACAGTAATCTAGCTAATCTGAGGCAGTGACAGTTAAATCTCACATGATGCGTTAGAATCAGTGATTGGAAAAAGAAACATTTCAATTAGTTTGTTCTATTCTTATAACTGGGTCCATATTACTTTCTAAATGCATTCCTGTGACTACTTTTATTTTATTTAAATAACAAAACCTACGTCTTCACACTTGTTTTCTTACTTAATTCTCATTCAGTCGTAGTTTAGTGTACGAAGTTTTACTGAACGAATTTGTGTTATAGAGAAAAAATCAACCGGCCGTATTACTAAGTTTTATGCCAGTTAAAAGATACTGGTGGCAGTCTTATCAAATAAATTTTCTAGTATCCATAGGCATAAAACTCGTAGTGCGAAAGGTAGATAAACTAAGTATGCAATAGTAAGAAGGAATAGTGAGAATAAGAAAGGAATATCGGTAGCAATAAATAGCCTCCGTTTACAGTACTAAAATGTATTTTCACTTCCTTATGATTTGCTATAATAACATTTTCTTTCCTCTAGCTTACTTTATTGTAGGAATATAGTACAGTATATAATATAACACAAGTACAGTATACTATAAAAATATGCGTTTAATCGACTGTTTATGTTATCGGTAAGGCTTCCGGTCAATAATGAGGAGTCAAAAGTTATACGGGG
Organism: Typopeltis vanoorti; assembly: GCF_054136105.1. NCBI lineage: Eukaryota > Metazoa > Arthropoda > Arachnida > Uropygi > Thelyphonidae > Typopeltis > Typopeltis vanoorti. The sequence goes on along the minus strand of NC_143564.1, from coordinate 30,970,050 downwards.
ATTTTCGAACAACGCGGGGAGTCGGCGCCCCTAACCTCCGCGCTGTTCAAGGGTCAACTGTAAGGCTCTTTTTTCAAATTACATACACGTTTATGCAGTATGAAAAATGTTTAAATTTGCAAGCATTATTTATATTGGATAAAATCACATCCTTCACAAAAACATTCCTGAACGTTTGTAACAGTTTTAACATAAAAAAAAGGGGAAAAACCAAATTATATTAAAAAAAAAAAAAACATTAGATAAAAGAGTTGGGGGTAGGGGGGGATGTTGCAAATAGTAATTGGTGGTGAGGAACATTTCCTTTCAGGATTTCCTTCCGTTTTCAAAACAGTCGAAGCCATTTCCGAAATAAGAGATACTGCATTTTTAACAGTTGACAAGCAACTACTTTTCATTCGGGGATAAAGCTAAATCATTTGTTCCCTAACTTTGATGACACAGACACGCGCGCACACACACACACACACACAAAAGAATATATGTAAGAATCATCACAGTTAAAACGCACTTAGTGCGTTCTTACTGAGATATATTTCTATTTAGCTGACGCTGATAATGAGACAGTTTGGCTTGAGAACTGAGTCAGGAAGAAGAAAGTAGGTTTAAGGGGGAAAGAACAAGAAAAGTTCTTTCTTTTCTTTTTCTGAAAGAAAAAGAAAAGAAAGAACAGAGAGAGAGAGAGAGAGAGAGATAAACGGAGAAAAGGAGACCAGATTCCTCGCCAATTCCCATTACTTCATTAACAACACCAGATGAAGATGAGCATCTTAGAAAGACAATCCAATAAGTCCTTATACTGTATATTCTTGTTCCAACACTAAAAGTTGTTACATAATCCAATACCAGTTGACTAGCACTACTGAGAGCAACACTCAACAGACCTGTATACACCGGTTCGTAATGTTTCCTTATAAAAGACCCGTGTTTAAATCGAATTCAAAAACGTCCGTAAAGGATCATGATTTTATTTAACACCCACCCACCCACCCACGAACACAGCTTTTTATCTGAAACCATAAAATGGATTTGATATAATAGATTTAAAAAAAAAAAAAAAAAAAAACCTTCTTCTCGATGGAATAAATGGATCATTTCAATTCTTAATATCTGAATTCTAATGTACAGTTATTATATTTCTGATGAATGAAACACCTAATCAAAAATGGATCCCTGTAATTGAAGATAAAAATACAAAGCCGAATACAAATCATTCGCACACAACAACGAAATCCATATTTTACACTTTGTGACTATTTTAAATGAAATATAAAAATCTGAAATCAAGGGAAGTACTATTTTACTCCCCTGATTACCTAAAAAGAAGAAAAAAAAAAACAGTGAGTTGGCTAATAGGAAAACTTTGTTAATTTAAAATGCCATTAAAATAACTGTTTACATGCGTTAATACTGCTTTACAGATAATAAAACATAATTGTTGAAATTTTTCCACTTGGTAGTATAAATTAAAGATACCAAGAAATTATATACTTGGTTTAATCCATTATCCAAGTGTAAGCAAACAAGGTTTGCTCCTGAAGTATAAACGTGACGAAACTGTAAACTTTCAATGGCCATTGTTTATGACCATGTAACACGCAACAGGCACACAGCGAAGTCACGTGGTGCATGAGCAAATCACGTGTAGCTGTGCTTCAACCAATTGAAAGGTTGCACCTGTTAGACTAAAACCATTTGCGATTCTAACGGGGGAGGAAGTTTGTTACGGATTTTAAATTTCGTAGTTCAGTAAGTTTTATTAATGATTTAAAAATGAGTAAATTCGAAAAAAAAAAAAAAATACATTAAATTTAATATCTGCCATGAGCACTGGCTAAAACCATTCATAAAGTAGGTACATAATTTCGATGAAAATAAAACCAGGAAGCGTAAAATTGAGGTTCATCATGTGCGTGAAAGAAAGGAAATTTATGGGGAAAAAAAAAAAACCTCACTGTGCAGTTAATATAAAACCAATCCCCAATTACTTAAGATAAATAAATATGTTTTATTGTAATATGTTGCCTGTCTCTTCTGGCAGAATAGATAGTTTCATCCCCCCATCCCAAAAAAATAAGTTGTGTTCGAATTGCAGTGTTGCAAGGACTTTAGGTTGCAGATGAACTTCCACTCTGGTTATTGGCGGGAGGAGAGGAAGTCAGTGGTTCGAAAAAAATTCTGTGTTTGATCGCTCAAACGGTGCTTCCAGATTATCCTACCCTCATTACTTAATTTGTAACACGGTACTATTTTTTTTTTTTTTTTTTTTTTTTGTGGTGGGATTCGTATTTGAAAGCATGATGAATTCCATTTTTGAAGGGGGGGGGGGGGGGAAACCTCTGAGACTAAGCCTATCATAATAAACAAATATATGTAATAGCATCAATTAATTATCATAAACTATCTTTGCCAATCACATGATCCCAACAAAATATGACCGCTATGAATATTGCATCGCTAAGACTTATACAATATTTCACTTATACAACTAAACTAATCTTAGATCATACCATTAATTATCAGTTGCTCTAGTATATAGACATCAAAAAGCTGCAATATTATTACTGCATTTCTGGTATATCAGATGTGCAGTTATTACATATGCACATGACGTCAATCGTGTTGACAAATGATACCGAATTTGTTATCACTGTAGAATGTTCATATTCACAAAGAAGAAACCCATGATATCTAGGATTTTGTGATGGATTTCTAAATTCTAAATAATAGCCATATGTTTGTCTTTAGTTTCCTGTTAAATGTCAGTAGTTAAGTTGCAGGGAAAAGATGTGCTTTTATTACTAAATGCACCATGTGAAACACTTATATTTATTTGGTTTGCCATTCATTTCACAAAATCTATATAATTTATTATAAACAATATTACACTGGGGATTTTTAAAAGCCTTCTGAAGCCAACCAATTAGTTTTTATTTCGCTTGCATTTCATATACCAAATTCTGCATGCTTAATATCAATTATTAGGCTTAATTCACAAACAAAAAAGAGATTGCGCTAATTTCCCAAAACAGTAAATTCAATATGCCATATCAAATATTTACCAGTTCGCATCAGAAAATCCACATACAATTTCCAAGAATTTATAATAAATTATTAATTCATTCTACCCTACACCACTAGTACCTTATCCTCGAACTGAATTATCTATCAACTACCAGCGTACGAAAACAAATGACTGAAATATAGCTGGACGATATTTTTCTCCTTCTAGTGTCAGAAATGTTTAACTACCATAAATATGGTAAATAACGAAATATTTAACTGGATTAGTAATTCAAACAAGATATGCATAATCATTATAGAATTATTAATATATTTCAAATAATAATATTCTCGATAAAAATGCATCAGAAATACCTGCGGTTGAAATATTTTCTATTCTGCCCACCTTCCTCAAAAAATCTTAAAAATGATAAAGAAAAGTTACGATTGCAATACAGGATGAAATTATATAAGCTCATGATCAGCTTATAGATTTTAATATGATAATGGTGAGTGTTTTAAAAATCAAATTCGCACACCACCAAGCGAAGAAAGAAAAAAAAAAAAGGTTCAAGTTCTTTAGTTGACGTCACATGAACGGTACTGCGTATCCGTAACTTTATTAACTGTGACGTGTGACATACAAATGCCGAAAATTTATTAAAATTTCATTAAATGTTTCATTATAAAATTAAATTTATAAACCTACTATATGAAACTTTTCTAATATTTGTTATATAAAATTTTTATTAAAATTATTATATAGAGCTTACTTATTTGTATATACTTTTTTAATAAATTGATGCTTAATAATTGTGTTATATACTTAATTTGTTGTACCGTGGGTGTCAAAGGATTTCCCACCCCCTAGATTTTAGATTGCCAAAAGAAGTCTTATAAGTTCGATATACTAGTAATTAGCTAGAGCAGTGGCGCTCCCAAAGGAGGAGGAAAGGGTCCTGTTCCCGCAAAGAAAAAGGAAAAACCACTCGAAAATTTTCCAAAAATCTTTTCTAATTAAAAATAATTTTTTTAAATTTATGTTGTGTCGTGTCTTCTATTTCTATGCTACTTATGAATTAGCGATCATTGCAGATGCTCAGTCATAGGTCGTATGCGATTCGTAGTGTGTATTCTCAAATCGTCTACTCAACCCCCCCCCCAAGATTAAATCCTGAGTGCGCTACTGAGCTAGAGGATCGTTTCTTGTGCCTTCTTTTTTTTTTTTTTTTTCAGCCACTGTTGTTGAACAAAGACATTTAATGTCATAGCATGCAATATTGGATAATAAACACGAGATGGCGACAGTTGCCATCTCGTTGCCAAAACCTACTCTACACAACTCACTTCAACCCACAGAACATCAACCACCACTGCCCCCTTAATTCTGACATCCAAGCCATCTTCCAATGGGGCTCAAATAACCTCGTCAACTTCAACGCTAGTAAAACCCAGTTCTGTCTTATTTCTCACAAAAAAGAACCATTTCTCCCCAGCATTGTTTTTGATAACACTCAAATTCCCAGAGACGAAATTTCTCTTCTCGGAATTACCTTGACATCAAGCCTCTCTTGGCATAAACACATCACAACTATTGCATCCTCAGCTTTAAAAAAAAAACAAGGATTTCTCTTTCGCTCAAGACGCTACTTCACCAGCTGTTAACATTATATAAATCACAAATCCGCCCTGCTATCGTATACTGCTCTCACATTTGGAGTGTGGCTCCTAAAAGCTCCATCAAAATGCTTGATTAAATATAGAGGAGAGCAACTAGACTGATAGATGACCCATCTCTCACCAACTCGCTCCCCGCACTTTCACATAGATGATTGGTCTCTGTGATTTGTATATTCTATAAATATTTCCATGGGAAATGTTCATCGGAAACATCATCAATAAAATCCCTCCCACTCTGTACTAAGCCCATCGGAACACGTACAGCTGTCAACCAACATCCTTTCACAGTATACCTTGAAACCCACAGAACAAGTTTCTTTTCCTCTCCTTCATCTCTGCTACTGCGGTACTCTGGAATAGTCTTCCCCCTGACGTATTTCCCAAGGAATACAACATACAGGCTTTTAAATCAAATGTAAACAAATTTCTCCTTTCCCAACCCACTACCCATATACGGTAGTAACGTACTATAGGTTGATAGGTTGACCAGCCAACATCTCGTATATTAGCCCAACATAAAGTTGTCTCTTGACTCCCCCCCCCCATTTTCATGTTACTATAGTACATCCACGCAAAGTAGCGGGAACAATAATAATGAAGTCTTTCGTGAACCTGAAAGTAAAAAATATTATAGTTAAGTTCATTTCAAAAATGCATATTTTGCGAAAGGGAAAATATGCATTTGAGTCCATCCATCTGAACTCAAGGTTATCATGCATTTTGTCTAAATGGATTTTATTGGCAACTTTGTCCAATCATATTAATTTCTGATTCAACTGGAGAGACAAAATGTATAGAAATCATATGCTATAACTTCTTTCTGCTGGAGAAAATGTACAGAATCAAATATTTAGGATGTTTACCAGAGCAAAACATCCATTATTCATATTTATTTACAAAATATATCGAAAGAACTGTAATAGTTTCTGTAAATAACTATTTTTTTAAAAAAATTATGGTTTACAATACATAAGCCAACATTAGTGTGCAGTTCAAGAAACTTAGAGGCACTCTCATTTTACAGATACACCATTAATTTTTTTTTAATACTGAATATCCGTTAGAGACAATATGAGAGTTATCGAGAAAAAAATAAAATAAAATAAAATACGGTAGCAATCAATTTTCGACTGCGAACAATTTAAAATTGCGATTGTGTAAGTAAGCAATTACAGGAGGCTGCCAAAATGACCAAATATATGTTTTATATAAATATATGCTGTACTCTCTCCCCAGGATGCCTATAAAAATTATGAATAGCCTTGGATCAGTTGCCAGTGACGGTATCCATCATCCTCAAAAAACCTTTGCCTACTGACTTTCGGATGTGTCTCTTCTGTGAAGTTTCAGGTACCTTGGAACACACATATCTAACCTATCCTGCAAACAAAGTGATAATCACCTATGCCCTGAATACTACCTCTAGCACCTGTAACTACGCACACAGCCAAGAAGACTACTGGAATTTAGTCCATACAGAAGAGAAACAGACACAGAATATGCAATTTCCTTTTCATCTGCACTAAGGCCGTCATTTACAGCTTCTACCTTAAGCACACAAGAAATATCCAGCATCCACCATCATCATCAAATCGGTACAAACCCTCATGTGTACCCTATGTCGGAAACTACAAAGCAGGCTTTCACTGGAACTTGATTATTAGAAAGAAACAAGAACTTTCGCGAAATTCACAGATGAGTGGAATTCAACTGGTACCCTGTTCTGGATCGACTACGATACACTTCAACTGAAAGATAACTAAGAGTGATACTGATCTGTACTGTTAACTCTTTTACTAAAATGACAAATCCTTTCTACCACTCATATCTTGTGCCTCCTTCTATTGTATGTCCAAAAGGAAAATCCTTTTTTTCTCTGTAATATATAGTCTTATAATATGTAAATAGTCTTTTTGTTGCCTATCTTTCAATGTATATTTTATCACGACGTTTTTTTCTGATCATTTTACTGAAAAAAATGTACAAAACAAAAGTATGCATGTGGAAAAAAATCAAGAAAAGTGACTATAGAAGTCACACTATTTCAGACAATAACATATAGTGTTAAGATTAGAAACCGCGAGATTTCAAATAAAATCATATTCTTGAGCCAGAATCTGCGATGATTCGCTAAAGGCAGAGACTGATTGCTCTCTAATTATCATAATGTTAGTTAAGGCTGCTGAACTGCTTTGCTTATTCCCTTGGGAAATAAAAGCCTTTAGCAGATTAATGAAAAATTAGAGAGATTTCACTTTATATTTATATAAAGTAAAACATTAAAAAAATCAGGTAACGCCTTTTATTCCTGTATAGGGATTAGGCCAGGCTATTTTAGTCCTATCTAATTTTTGGAGACTGAGGGGGAAGTTCAAACTCCACCGGTAGCCAATCAGAGATATCTTGTCCAAGTCTATCACTAATTATACATGGTCTAGCGAAGAGAGGAGACTACTAAGTGCTGTCATCTCGTGGTCCCTAATCCTAACACTATGTTTTTCCTGTCTGAAAGTTTCTTGAGTTTATGGGGGGGACCCGCTTTTCCGTGCCAGAGATAGACTAAATCAAGAACCAGTCGAAACTGGTGTTCCTCTAGTCGGCGACTAGAATCGAACTTACGACCCACTTTCTTTGGGCGATTTAGCGCTGTGGAAGGCACATGCCACCTCCACTGAGCTACGCAGGTGCTTATGAAGTAAAACATATATACAATATTTTTTTCTGATTATTTACACTCACATCAATAATTGTTATTGTTTACAGGCCAATAAAATTCAATTTTTCATAGCTGATTTTCAATATTTCTGTCGTTACTTAAAGAATTATCATTATGATGTCGTTGAAAAATATGTGGTGTTCAAAAACATCTATCGAGGTGTGTTAAAAGTTCTAATGTAGTTTATAATACACCAGGCCGAGTTTAAAGGTAATCGGACACACTAAGCTACTGAGTTTCCTGTACTGAGTATATGTTAAATTTAGTAATATTTGGAGGCCTAAGCTGTAACTTATCTAGCTTATGCATAAATCTGGCTATACATCAAATCCACTGTGACTTATGTATTGTAGAATAAGTTTATGTTAAGAATTATGCCATTTCCAATGGCTTAAATAAATCAAAAATTTAAACAGGTTGACAAATTTAATATAGATCCTAAATGTTATTTATTATTATTATTTTTTTTTTTAAATTTATCCATCAAATTCGATTTCTTACTAACTATCAGTTAGAATCGTTTTACCAATCAAAAATCAAGATTTAACTAAATAAACGTCGCGCGGTTAGCTGTGTGATTACGTGCTCTGCAACCATATGCCTGGGAAAGGAGTGTCCTGCGTTCGATTCTCGTCGCCTAAGGATCTTTCTCAGACATAGACAAGTTAGCCGGTCTTGGGCATGGACTGCAGGGTTTTTCTTCCCAGTTTATCTGGGGTTTTTCCTCCCGCAAAGCAGACAAACTGGTCTTAAGAACACAACGCTTCACAGACAATTACACATGGTTGAGCATGAGGGTAACGACCCCACCTCATAGTGAGTTATGAAACCCAAAAATGGGAGGCCAAGGCCCTACATGGGGCTGTAGTGACAAAGAAGAAGAAGAAGAAGAACTAAATAAACATATTCGATCTATTGTATATCGAAAAACAGTAAATATTGCTATTGTTATTATTATGTGACACCACAAAGAATCCAAGGGCTCATCGCGAGAAGATACTCCACTGCACATTATCTACTGTCTCCACTACTAAAATGACACGAATCTTTATATGGGCTGTTTTCAAATGAAGGTGAGTTAGCAGATCTCATTTGGAGGTATTTTTTCTTTAGAAAACTTGGGTTTTCATTCCATTAAAATTCACACAGTTTACAGAACAAAAATACTATTAGTGAGCGATAGATGGCGATGTGTGGTGATTATGGTGCCACTGTGTGTAGATAGAGGATGAGGCAATGGAGTAGGTGAGTTGTGTGGAGTAGATGTTTGAATGGGAAATTGCGTGTACAGGCAAATTTCCTATATACGGTATGAAAAACCTAAGTTTCTGGAAGAACACAGTCCAGTCTACTTCCGTGTGAGATCAGCTAACTCACCTTCAATTGAAAATTATTAAATTCCACCGAATCAGAGAAGAGTAATTACCATGTATATATATATATATATGTGTGTGTGTGTGTGTGTAATAAATTTTTTAACTTGGGGATATTGTATATTAGGATAACCAAATAATTTTATAAACTTGGTTATTTTAACTCCTAATCCCAAGTATGCAAACAATTAAGTTTGCGCCTGAAACAAAGTTCAAGTCTAAAGATGTTACAACACCAGGGCAACTCATTGTAAAGGTGGGTAAAACTCTGATCACTATTCTTAATATTTTCCCATAATGTAAAGCACATCTCACTAGAAGATGTATACTGCAATGCATTATGGGGTGGGGTCACTACCTTATTGCAACTTCTATAGGTAAAGGTGATAAGGCTCCGTATTACTAAAACTTTGGTATTTAGGGTCTAGCTACTCACTGAGGAGACCTCAAAAAAAGGTTGAAACCGGTCTAGGTAGTGACCCCACCCATAATGCATTGCAGTATACATCTTCTAGTGAGATGTGCTTTACATTATGGGAAAATACTAAGAATAGTGATCAGATCTTTATCCACCTTTACAATGAGTTGCCCTGGTGTTGTAACATCTTTAGACTTGAACTTTGTTTCAGGCGCAAACTTAATTGTTTGCATACTTGGGATTAGGAGTTAAAATAACCAAGTTTATAAAATAACTTGGTTATCCTAATATATATATATATATAAAATACAAATTATATAATACATATGCATATAATATTATATATAATATAATACAATTTAATACAAATTATATATATTTATATATATCCCTACAGTCGATCTGATTGAAAAAAAAATTTAGATAGCTCAACAGATTTTCATAATATTACCAAATAGTGGATTTCGATAAAAAATGTCACTGTCCACAAATCTAATAGTGCATAGCATTTTGAGAAACACATCAGAAAATTATATTTTATCATAGAATGAATTCAATGTTAATTTTATTGTGATTCAACAGCAATTTCATACAAATTTGTCATTTCATGCTGACTGAAATATATTTATGATCGATCATTCCCAATAATTCTTTTGAATACCGGGAATGAAAATCACCTACTACTAAAACCATTCACAACATCCAGCTCACAATCCGTAGGCTGGAGAGTCAAGATGATGTCTACTTGTCTAATCGAGCCGATAAAGATGTATTACTAGGAAGGACAGTAATAAATATGAAAATTCTTCACCCAATATAAACATGCAGCAATTGTTATCAACTGAGAGCAGTAAATATATCGATTTTTTTTTTTTTTTTAAGCAGGCATCCAGCTTAGATCTTATTGAGAGATCTAAACACTGTGCTAATGAGTAAGTTATTTCAATAATGAACTGATAAGCATGTTTATAGATTTTTTTTTAAAGATACGTAAATAAAGAAATGAAAAAGGAAAGTTAAAGGTAAATATATTTTAGAAAACACACGAAACGGGATCGTGATGTGCCAGTTCACCATTCGCAGCTGAAGACATTGGATACTTTTTTTTTTACCAAATTCCAGTGGTCCCAATGAGGTCTCTCCAATACAAACAGATAGATGTAATTGTCAATGATTAGGCGCATGGACTGGGCTCCTCTCTTCGGAAGTCCATATGCAGGAGGGTACAGTAGATTGAGGTATAAGAAACGCCACCATTTTTCCTCTGGTTAAACTTCATGGTCAGCCGTTCCACATTTCTGCATGGTGAACCTGCGTTCACCACCAGTATCGGGCAAGTTGCTTCCCGAAACTCAAGTTTTTCGTCCTGTAAACTCAATAAAATCGACCGTAGAACCCATCCTATCTCAGGCAATAATAATGTTAGGAACTTCAAGATAGCGGCACTTGTCTGCCCTCTCTTCACCGAATGCCATTTAAAATTAGTGATAGTCTTCAGCCAGCTATCGCTGATCACTAATGTTGGAATTTGACTTCCTTTCAGGTTCCAAAAGTTGGATGAGGTAAAATCTGCCCCCCTCCCTTACTTCCAATGGAATAAAAGGCATTAGCGAAATTTTTTCAGAAAAAAAAAAGTTTTTTTTGAAAATTAAAAAAAAAAAAAGGCTTATTTTAAGTTCTTGTAGTCGGCTACTCGAACTGACTTACAATGCTCTTTTTTCGGGCGATCTAGCGCCATGGGCAGCACATTCCATTTCCACTGAGCTACATAGGTGGATTTTTTTTTTTTTTTAAATAAACAAAATTCTTATTGTATCAGATGTAAATTTTTGATATAAACGTTCTGATTACGTATTAGAAATGTCGAAAGAACAGTATACATCATTAACACTATACAAATACATTAATATGTTTTCAGGCATATGTAGCGTTTTATGTAGTGTTGATAATTTTTATTCAATAATAAACTGATAATATAGCTTTTAGTTTCCCACTTTCTCTCTCTCTCCAACTGCGAATTTGCATATGTATAGCTGCTAGTGGCATGGATTAGACATGCTGTTATAAAAAATACACAGAGCAGCATTTAGATGCTAGTAGAGAACTGTTAAACTCACGTTGACTTACACGCAGTGGCAGATTACCAATTAAGTCAATGAAGCACGGGGACTCAAGCCAAGACATTTTCCTATAGTGTTTTAAAATAGATTAATGTTTTTAGTAAACATCACAAAAATGTTGATTATTTTAAGCGAAAATTTTTTCAAAACAATTATTACATTTTAATACGTATTTTGAACAGCGCGTACTATCTACACTTTAAATAATGCCACAATACCAATGTCGGCGCTAGTTGACAAGCTTCGTATTTTGAACAGCGCGCGCTATCTATGCTTTAAAACCGCATTACCAATATCGGCGCTGTTGACAGCTTCGAGGTCACAAAAACTGATTGCATTGCCGAAATAGGAAGTTTCGCCTGGTTGCTCCTTAACTTCACTTGTTATTGAATCGTGTAAGAGTGAGGTGTTTGTTTCAAAAATAACTTTTTAGTGTGACTTTTCGTGTTTTCATTATTTGAGTGTAGTGTAAGTAAAAAAAAAAAACTTTGTAAAATTGTAAAAAAAAAAAAACTGATAAAAATTTTAAAGAAATGAAAAGTTCTATTATTTATCATCCTTTAACCCTTTAACAGGCAGAAAAATCCATTAGTTCAAAATATTCAAAAGTACAAAATTTCATTTATTTGCCACCTAACTTTTATTTTTTTTATTATTATTATTTTCGGGGCCCCAAATATAATTTGCCTAGGGGCCCCAACTATCTTTAATCCGCCACTGCTTACACACCTTAAACTCACATCCCTTAATTTTATGAAAGAGTAACATGCCCAATGCAATATGGCTCTTCTCGAGGTGATGTCATTTTTATTTATTTTATTTTGTTTTGTTTTTTGTAACTGCACTTCTCTTCAGCGTATTTGGTAAATGATCGGATGAATACGAAACTCAGTATTTTATTAGAGAGTGTGACTTAAAATTGTACTTGTTTAAACATTTTGTTTTAAAATGTGAAGTACCCTGATATGAGTGTAATTTCAGATAATTTCAGAATAAACTTGAAAGTGCTTTAAAACATATTGTATGATCTTGCATTAAATATATGGATTTATAGCTTTTTTATATTATTATCCGGAAGCATTTTTATGCCAGAAGTTAAGCCTAATCCTTTATAATTAATAAAACAAAACCTTGTATATATAACTGATAAAAGCAACAATAATTATATTTTTTTAGTAATAATTAAGAGTTAAATAAATCTTTTAAATGTTCAAAAATGGCATTGCACGCGCACGCGCACGCGCGCGCACACACACACACACACACACACACACACACACACACACACACACACACACACACACACATAAAAAAAATAAATAAATATTGCATAATTTTCGAAATAAAGCACAACGCACCGCCATTATATAATTTTAATATACTGATAACAATAGCTTGGTCAGTTTGATACCGATAACAATTTCTTGCTTTTCTGTAGCTAGATTAAATGCAAAGTAAAGACGAAACTGAAGGCTAATATAGTTTCACCATCAATTGTTCCTAATTAAAGAAATGAAAGACATTTTGTATTGCACAATTTTCTCACATTCTGTTTTTTTTTACTTCCTTGACCTTATGTTCTAGTTCCTTTTGAGAAGCATGCAACATGACTTGCAGACGGTCTTTTCAAAATATCCTGAACAACTTCTGAGAAAGAACTATCACCGTCTAGAAATACATATTCATGGAATCAGTTCATTACCATCAGAACAAAGCGATACACCTCTTCACCAGCTACCCTTTCTTTTTAAGTAATCATCATTTTTAAATGAGATTTCAGTACGACTAGTAATTTTCTCCGTACTTTTCAAAAACAAAACAAACAAACCTATATACGGTATGTATATTTTCAATTTTACCGAAAATATGAATATATGGCGCCATCTCGTGGCGAAAAATGTACTCTTATCAAAACAGGTAAATACTCCCAAAGATAGTACTGTAGTCTATTTTTGAAATAGAGAGAATAGAAAGAAAAATAAATAAATGAAACTGTTTGTTTATTGTATTATTTGTATTTGTTTTTTTTTTTTTTCATTTCTGTTTTCTTAATATAATTTTCGCCAATTTCTCACAAATCGAATTTTAAATTTTTGCATTAGGATTCAAAATATCATTTGTTGTTATTTAACTAAAAATTCGTATTATTATGAATTTTTAGTTAAATAGCAGGAATGGATCCTTCACTCAAAAAGTTTTATTTTTAAGCCACTAAGCATGATAGCAAAATAAATGTAAGGAGTCGCGTTTTGTTCTGATTCCCTTGTTTTCAACAGGGACTAATTTTAACTGGTATTCATTTTTGACATGCAAGCAAAAAATATTTTTGAGAACTAAAAGCTTATTTCGATTAAATTTTATATAATATTGTAGGAAGTTGAAAGTTATGGTAAAAAATACATTTAGGAGGGGGGGAATTAACTAATATTAAACATCTTGATTATGAAATGAACATCGCCGAATTATCCATTGAGATCATGAGAATTTTGGTCCTTTATGACCAGGCCCTCGTTGACCCAAATAAACTCATCCTTTCTCCCCTCACACAGTAGAATTTTCACTGCACGGCAGCTACCTCTGAAAATAAGTAAGTTATCCACATGTCCTGTTTTCTGGAATCACAAGAGAAGTCGTGTTTACCCTCAGTACCGTCGACAGCGTGTAGCATAGAGGCAACCTGCCTTACGGCGCGGCTTAATAAGGGCGCTCGGTCAGCCATATTGCGATAGGCGCCGTCGTAAGCGTAGCAAGTGCGGAAAGAAATTTTTCAAAGCTTAAACTGATTAAAAATTATTTGCAAACAGCAATCACCCAAGAAAGATTATTTGGTCTAGCAACTATATCGATAGAGACGGCCATAGATTATAATTTAAATTTCGAAGAGCACAATAAAACTGAATAAAATTCAGTTTTATTGTGCGATATCCCCATAGAGCAAACATTTAATTAATATTATTATGTAATCGTTTTGCATTAATGTTTCTCCTGCATTAAAAACAAAACAGCAATTGGAGATTTTCTTATATTTTTCTCTTATTATCCATCACGGGCGATATTTAATTGTTTGCCTCAGGACACGATCTAATCTGGCGACGGCTCTGTTTACCCTAATTACGAGTAGAATGAACTTCCTGTGCGATGGGTTGGTTAGTTGGTTGGTTTGAATTAAGGCCAAAGCAACTAAGACTGCAAAGCCAGCTTAAGATGTCTGTTAGTGGCGTGGATTATCGGGCTGATTTTGTTTCACAGAATGAGAGGGGAAATCCTTCCCCTCTCAGAAATCTTTCGATATGAAAAGAACAGAGTTCGATTCTCGTCGCGACGAGAGGAATCTTTATATGGGCTTTTCTTTCAATTGGAAGTGAGTTAGCAATCTCATACAGAAGTAGTACTCTTTTTTCTCCAGAAAACTCGGTTTTTCATCACGCACAATGGTGCACTCAGGATTTAATCTTGGGGGAGAGCACTCAAGATTTAATCTTGAGGAGGGAGACTTTGGGGGGGGGAAGGGCCCCTGGACACCTCCTGGGTGCGCCACTGATCACGCATACAGGCAAACCGGCCATAAGAACAATCAATTTACAGACAAAAATACTGTTAGCGACGGTGGTGGGCGGTAGATGGCGTTGTCAGTTATAGTAATATCATTTTGTAGTTGAAGAATTAAGTAGAGGAGTAGTCACGTTTTGAAGTGGAATAGTGTTCCCTCCCAGTTCTTAGACTCATTCGATGTGTCACGTAATAATAATAATCCTGCAACTTAGAAAAACAGATAATAGAACTTACCGTGACACTATCTCAAAGAATAATACGGGTTATGGTTAAGGATCACGAGAAGGTTAAGGATGGAAAACGGCTGCTCACCGATTTCCAAAAGTTAGTTGGTTAGTTGAAAGATTTGCTTACTCCTTTTGGAAAATTAAAACAAGCATTATTATTATTATTATTATTATTATTATTATTATTATAGAATATGTTACTGTATGATGTATCATGCTATAGTTGTGCTTTGTTTTGGTATTCAAAACTGACGAAAGTGCATGTCAAATTCTATACTTTCAGTAGTTCAAGGAAAACAACTCCCAATTCTTGCCCAAGCAAACTAAACCTTGTCTGACTGCTTAAGAAGGGGCGTTTTAACCTACAGATACAACAGGCGACCGAGATAGCCGTTTCAAATAAAGCAAACTTCTACTAATAATACTTATTATTATATTATATTACTTGCAATAATAATGCAAGTAATAATCTCAACAAATATTTCATGTGATGAGTGTGAAGGATCAATAAGTACAAACCACATGGAGATCGATTTCCTAGGTATGTATTAGTGCGAAGCATACACCCTGTCCAACTTCTATTTATGAGGGGAAAATGGCCACATTTTCATCATTTATTAAATAAACGTTTATGTGTACTTGTATTTTTATAAAACAAATTCATTATAAACATATTATGTTATAACACGAAGTTTTGGGGTCCAACGAGTTCTTAAAATTACGCTCACACAGAAAATTTAAAACCACTCTTTGGTACTGTACGTTATATATTAAACACATATTATCAGAGTAATTAACTTCTTTCATTAGTAATTTCTTACTGTTATGCTTGTTTCATCACTACTAAAATACAAAATACTGGAACTGATTGAAATGATGGCAAACCCAAAATGATTACGTCTTACTAGTTGCACAATTCTGGGATATTTTGACCCTTTATTAATATGATGCTTTTTTGTTGTTGTTGTTGTTGTTTACTTGTTTGAATTAATAATGTTATTTTCATTTTAGCTGATTTATTCATAGTAAATCATAAGCTACAAAACGGCCCATAGTAAATATAATGCAACACCAATTAAAAGTGAAAAGACAATATCGAGGTCAAATTAAAAGATTTTGATTATTTCTATCAAAATCAGTTTTGAGGCAAATATGAATATCTTATCTCTACTAATAAGTTTAAAAAAAAAGTCAAGGAAAACGAATACTCCTTTTGTGAAAGCAAGCCCTACTGCCCCCTGTCGACAATGGTTGAATCCTTCTGTTGCGTCACCTTACAGCCACGTATTGCCAGAAGGAAAGACGCTAACGGAGTGTATCAGGGCACAAACACGAAGTTCAATCTGATAAGTTGCTCCTTCCGACATTAGTAAACAAATTACGACGATTACCTTGGAATAAATTCCAACTATGAATAATGTAGAAATTCTTACCATTAATACTTTGAAAGCCTTAGAAATAATTATCAGAGCAATTAATTTCTTCTTGTTATCTTGCTCTTAGTAATAGACTACAAATAAAAACGGTAACCTGTGAAAGGTCAAAATTGTTTTAACAACAAATCATCACATGAGATAATGATAACAAGGCTTTAGTGTTGTTAACTTTGTTTTAAATAAACCAAGGACTTCAAACTCAAGGATTTTATTCTTGAACCATTCCTATGCGATATTTCTGCTCTCATTTCATCTTTATTACAATAATTAATATCAGAGTAGCTTCAGGGACGGCTCGTGCATAGGCACTACGCAACTGTAGCACCCCCAATTTTTCTCGATACATAAATATATTTATTAATTTATTTATATTTGCTTGTAATATTTAATTTTATCATCAACAATCCTATACAATTCTCTTATTTTGTATAAAAAATAATAAAAATCCATCTTGTAGCACTTAGGAGGGAAGGACGCTAGCAGCACTGTGTTTACCACGGTGTCATATTGCTACGCGCACAAATATAAACTCGTCATAATGAGATGCGAGCTATTAGCGTAATGCGGCACTGTCCGTCGCGCAGTTCCACTGTTGTTTCTATGCAGTTTGCGCTAGTAGTAGAGTGTTCGTAGTGCTTATCATGTTTACTCCGTCTCTTTAAATATTTGGACATTACAATTAAAGGATTTAATTGTAATATCCAAAAATTGTAAATCCATTCCTTTAATCACAATTAAATGAATGGATTTTATTTTAAGTAATTTTGAATTATACTAAAGTGTATAATTTTATCGATAATAAACAATAGTTTTTCACGTTTAATTTTTTTTTAAATTTTTACCATAATTTTGATATTTTATCCAAACACATATGCACTGTACTTATAGTGTGTATGTATATTTCGAAAGTTGCCGCACCCCCAAAATTTCAAGCCACGAGCCTCCACTGAGTAGCTTATAAACTGGCCCAAAATTTTGAAATTTTCTATGATCCTCTAACGATACCAGTCATTTCCAAAAAATCCATTGTACTTATGACAAGTTGTAAACAGCCCATCACGGTGATGTGGGTCAAGAAACATCAGGTCTAACAGCTTGCATTACTTCATTAAGAAAATGAATTGATTGATTGAACTGTATGCCTTCTGCAACGATATCCTATTTACAAAAAAAAAAAAAAAAAAAAAAAAAAAAAGCTGTTTTTATCGATGAGTCATCCGTTCACATGGCTTAAAAGAAATCACGGTTCAATTCTGCACTTTTTTTAAAAAAACACCTCAATAATCACCATTTTGGAATCAAGACAATTAATATATACGACACAAGAGAGTAATTCTTTCTCACTTCATTTTTTTATCAGTTAATTATTCATTATTACCTTGGAAAAGGTAGTTATATTAAGTAGTGAAATGTCAGTTTGATTGAAAGTGACTTCGTTAACAACGATAAAAAACCGGTTATATTGGCACTCACTCTCTCTCCTCTGATGCCATCCAAACAATAACGTCAGCCAAGGTTGCCAAATGTCCTAATATACTCGTAATAGAGGACGTCTGGCAACGTCACTTCAGACGGAGGTATTACTAGACGTTTTTTGCTCGTAATAGTGTTCTTCCAGGACGCATAACTATCTCGGATTTAAGAGTCATAGTTTCAAAGCATGACAAATTTGCTCTTATTAACAAACAGTTTATGAGTTTAACAATAAGAATTTAAAAAAAAAAATGCTATCTTTTGCTTTTGCCTCGGACTACTGATATCCCATTACAGCGTGAATTATACATAAAAATGATTGAAGTGGTTACAGAAATAGAAAGATATTTTGATGGCAAAAGAAACTTAATATATCGACATAAAAATTCCTTTAAAAAAACATCTCAATGAAAAATATCACTTCAATCTAGACGAAAATTCAATTACTAAAATTATGAAAGTTATCGATTGAAGCAACTACCGACAAGATTATCCATTTCCGATATGACATTTGTAGGTCATGTGTGTGCGCATGCGTCATGTATTCTGCTTAAATTATATAGAATCCAAACAGCGTAGTCAGATTTTAAAAAAATGCTCAGTATCAATTTACATCATAACATATTCAGCACATGATGCTCACAAACCTCACCTCAAAAATCGCTTAAAAACATTCAGACTAGAGTAATGATCCACAAACAGCAGCGGTATTTATATTTTAATCGTATTAACGTCTTCCCAACGACGTTTTTTTTTTAATGATATTATATTTATTTATTTATTTTTAATAGTGATCCCGAACGCAAGATGTCGTTTAAACTACAGTACACTAGTGCTGTGGATATAGAATCATAGGCACCTAAATTCAATAAATTAAAGAATATTTCACGTACAGTATTTCAAAACAACGTTTAGAACGTTGTGCGCGTAATAAAGTGCGCAGAAAGTTGGTTGCTAAACTACAGAAGCGTGCACTTAATGATGGATTTTTGTATTATGTTTCATTATAATTCTAACATGCAGAGAATATCATTGGTATGTAAAGCGTACTTAAGATTTGCTTCATCGTATTCAAATACTTTGAATCGCGCTATCTCAAAGATTTACTGTTGGTCTAATGAAAAGTTGCGACCATGGGAAGGTACAGTCTTACGGTATCAAATTTATTATTTACCTTGTGGCAGACAGTCTCTTAAATTTCGAGTTCGGAGTTTAGGTTTTGAAATTAAGGTTTGTTTTATATCCTCTATGTCGGCTATTTATACAAAGTGTTTATTGAACTCCTTTTTTAACTTCAGTTATTACTGCAAAATACGTGTTAAACTACGTACTTGTAAATAAGAGTCCCAGTCAATGAAATCTGACTTTTTTCCATGAACAACAACAACAAAAATAATAAATAAATAAATAAATATCCATGGCGAATATTGTGGGTGTTTAGTTAGTAGGAAAAAGTATTTCCTACTAACTAAACTAGGAAATCATTTCCTGCGTGTTTGTGTGAGTAATTTTCCTTGTATTTTTGGCTAGTGGCCAAAATTGTCTGACACAACAGTAGTTGAATAACGTCCTTTCATTTTTTAGATTTGCTCATTATTTATGGTTTGGAAATTTTCCTTTAGGTGTGACATGTAATTAAAAAAAAAATTGCTTGCGAATGTAAAAGCAAAAATGTGAAAAATTTTGTGAAACAATATTGTTTCACAAAATTTCATTTTAAATTTAAAATTTTTAAAATGCCATACTCTTAAATTTTAAAAAGAGTTTGAAAATATTAAATATTTTTAAAAAGAAATAAATAGTATAACTTACCTTTCTTGCCCATTTTTGTTTTTTGTGTAATTCCCAATCATGTTTGGAGGAGTGATATGAGTTTAGCGGTTTGACTGGAGATTATGATGATTGATCATTAAAATGTAGAACTGCTACAGATACTTCATTCGTTGTTTTTCTAATTTCTCTCTGAGTTCAAACACTATTAACATCCCGTTTATGATTTCAACACTTCACTGAAAGGGAATATAGTCGTCTTCTGCGTTTTGCAAAAAATTCATTATAAAAGTCTAAACTATCCAAATCTTAGTTCAATATAATATATTCCCCCAATAAATCCGATTTGTGGATCATAAGACTCAGAGTGGGGGAGTGGATGGTTTATGCAGTAGGTTTGCTTTCTCAGAAAGCGATTGTTAATTATAGTAAGAGTTCGTAAACAATTCTAAATTCGTTTACGAACTTATGGATAAAGCAAAGCTTATCCATAAGTTCGTAAACATAAAGCAAAGTTTATCCATAAGTTCGTAAACATAAAGCAAAGCTTATCCATAAGAAAAATGTACGAAAATTATCTCGATTTGGAATTGTTCAGCGGAAAGTGGGGGAGGGGATGCAGAACGAGGGTTGCTGCCAAAAGCAAATCTATCTCTTTTCAGTACCACATTCCATACTGTTATGGTTTCCTATTTTATCGAAGCCTAAGGCAACTTCATGCAGCGCTATTCTGGGAAAAAGAGTGTGCAAAAGAAAGTCCTGTAGCAGACGAGTTGTGCTTCCATTTATGCGAAATTTTGCTTTGTTATTATTGGTTGCAATTAAAAATCCACTAAATATAATTTAAGTGATCAGATATTGGATTTTAGCAGTTATTAATGGATTTTTCATACCTAAATGAAATGTATTCCTACGAATGTTATGAATTATTTTTTTTTTTTGTATAAATACTCCGCAACCATAATGAACTGTTACAAGAGTTGCCCACGAAAGATATAAAAATTTACTACACGTTCACATTAATTGCAAAAGTTTTTTAAAAAAAACAACAACAACTGGAATTTATCTGAAAATTTTTCGTTATTTCGGTTTGCTTTGTAGTTCATAGTCAAGTGCAAAAATAATTAGTATTAGCATTGTATTGATGCTAATATTAATTATTTTTTGCACGACTTCTCTTGATGGTTCTTTAAAGGAGGGGGGGATCTTAAATACTCCAGATAGTTTCTTTTTTGGAACTACAACAGTTGCAGAAAATAATATCCATCCTCTCATATTTTGAAATCGCAAAATAATTCTATAAGCTTTTGTTCGTATTTAGCAATTTAATAAATCATTAACGATATTCAAAATACGTCAAGATTCGATGAGTTCTTGGAGATGTCACTTTAATAATAATAATAATAATAATAATAATAATAATAATAATATCTTTGCACTTCTTCGTGATGTGACCTCCCCCGGATACACGGCTTTTTTCATCCCCGCAAAGAAAGCAAACAAACCAGGAAAAAATAAATAAATAAATAAGCCATAATATACTTACCTGATCTCATAGCCTTAGTTGCTTCCGTCGTAATTCCAAATAGCAACAACAAACTTCCCTTCCTACCCATCACAGTGTCACATATTTTAATTGCCCATAAGTATTTATTATTATTATTATTATTATTATTATTATTATTATTATTATTATTATTATTATTATTAAACTGAGTGACTGTTATAGAACTCCGATGAATTGCTATATTGTTATTTTCATGTTTGGAATAAAAGATATGTTTAAAAATTATCCGGCTTAGATTAGGCTGACCATATTTCCTTGAGACAAAAACGGGACATTGGGATGGCAAAACGGGACGGGAATTATGTAATATTCTGTATTCAATAAAAAGTAAGACAATAAAAAAGTTTTATTAAATAAACATATCGAGCTTACCATTATTCTTCAGTGATAGAACCCATACAAAATTTTAGGTAGACGTAGAGGGGAGGACTGTATTTCACTACGATCGTACCATGAATATTTCTCCGATGAAGTGATCTTACACGGCAAATTTGGGTCTTTCAACGCCTTATCATAAAACTTCTCACACTCCATGACACAATTCTGTTTTACAACTAACAAAGTTCTCATTGTCTCAACGCTTAATCTAGATTTCTCCTTTGACCACATCCTGTTCATAAAAGAAAATATTCACTCAACAGGTGCTGTACTTCCTGGAAGACAAAGAATAAACTACAATATTACAAAAGTCTTGAAAGTCTAGGCGTTTTTCGCTGATTTCAGAAAACAAAATCTGTACTCATCTATCAGATACAAGAATGTTTTCTTTATTCCATGTATCCAACTGCCTCACAATTATAGATTTTATGAAGACTGATCGAATACACGTTTCTTCTGTTTCTGTGCGTGTGATGAATTCCTCGTTCAGACTGTCCTGAACTTCTTTCCATTCAGGTATCTTCCTTAGTAGCACCCACTTGAACTTCTCAGTGTTTTCTAAACTGCACTTCCACATGTTCACATATCTAAGCTGGTTCCATAGAAATTCTCAACCTCAAAAAACTTTTCTGGACTTTAAATTGTTTACAGGATTTTCAATGTTCATGGCTACTTTTGTAGCTGAAATATTAACTTTTTCAATTAAGCTAATGTACGTTTGGAACGTAGACATTTAATATCTTGCAAATTACAACCACAATTTCAAACAGGGATCTTCAAACAATTTTCGCAACATAACGGGACATTTTTCTTGAGAAAGAAAATAAGAACGAAGCCCATCAAACATGCTTAAAATTCTGTCAATTGATGGACCCAAGGACAAAAATCTTGTATTTCCATGTTCTAACAATTTAGCGTAATTATTTCCTGTAAAGTCACAAACGTTTTTCAGTTTTTCAACCCTGACTGTGTATATATTGAAGTACACTTTCACTGCAAAACATTATATCAATTGGTAAACAGTCGACAGCACACTGGAGACAACTGTGTCTAATGTGTACCTCACAACCAATACCGATAATCTGCAACCACCAGAATTGGTGTTCGTGTTAACTGCACACAAAGTAACAATTTTGTTTTGGAAGGCAAATTTGTCACTTACTTCCTTCAACATAGCGCAATATGTCGGATGTTTCACCAGGTAAGAAAATAAAGTCTATAATTTTGTCTTTCCTCCAATGTGTATGGTGATAAAACGTTGGTAATTATTGCTTCTGATTTGGTACGTGCTGAAGAAAATTTTGGTTCATAAATTTTCGTTATCAATGTCGACAAGCAATCATTTGCGCGAAAACTTTGGCCGTGACGTACAGTATGATAAGCAACAAGAGCTTCACTTGCTGCAATTTTATCGCTTTCACCAGTGGCGGCCGGTGAAAATTTTAAGTGGGGGTGCTGCATATTCTTCTTCTGGTTCCCATCTGCCATACGGCCGGGGGAGGGTAGCTATATGCTACCATTCTAGGGAGAGATGATTATGAGCAAGGTGGTTTCCCGTTGCCTTCCTTGCCGTAAGTATTTATGACTGTAACCTGTGTGTTCACGGGGCCGGTTTGCCTACTTGCGGGATGAAAAACCCAAGATAAACTGGCGGAAAAAACCATGCTGCCGACGCACAAGACCGGCTAACTTGGCTATGGCTGAAGAAGATCCTTAAGCTCCTCACGTCGTGGACGGGAATCGAACCTAGGACACTCCTTCCCCAGGCATATGGTTGCGAAGCGCAAAGCCACTAGGCTAACCGCGCGGACTGTGCTGCATATACAAAATAAAATAAAATAAAATAATTAAAAATAAATAAATATTTTTTTCCTAATGAGTAACCAATTTATTAATAAATAAATTTACACATTAAAAAAATGCTTTATTAAAAATATTTCACCATCACCACGAACAAACACTAATAATAAAAGTTTCGTATCTCACAGAAATAACGCGCGCAAGTATACGATACACTGCCCAACCAAGCAATGTCGGAATGACCTTGTAACGTGCACTCACAAGCGCAAACGAATATCGGCGAGTCTGGCTGCATTTCGCCAAACGCAATAATTCTGACGCTGCGTTAGATCACAGTGTATTTGTTTCGTGTAACGATAATTGAAAAAATATAATTCTTTTCATATTTTCAACAGTGACACTCGTCATAATTCAGCCTTGTATCTATAATAAATAAATAATTACATGTTATTTTAACAAAATAAAATAAGATTTCCAAAAATAGTTCACCCTCACCACGAACACGCACCAAAAATAAAAGTTTCGTATCTCACAGAAATAACGTGCGCAAGCATACGATACACTGCCTACCCAAGCAGTGTCGAAATGACTCGTAACGTGCAATCACAAGCGCAAACGAATATCGGCGAGACTGGCTGCGATTGGTCGAACTTGATAATTCCGACACTGCGTTAGATCGCAGTGTATTTGTTTCGTAATCTAAAGCGTTAATCGAACAATTCCAGTTATTAACTATTCAATCACTGTCGAAACATAAGCTGTAACCTTTAACATGTTGTATTGCATTTATATAATGTTGTAAGCATTGTTATTATTTATAAACACAGACAAAATTTAAATTTTTCATTTTTTCCTTGGGGGTGCGCAGTGCGCAGTGTAGCAGTGCTTATGTACGAGTCGCCACTGGCTTTCACTATCACCATCACGTCTCACCATAAACGAGTTATGTTTTTAACTGAAGCCAGTCCGAGCGGTTAGCCTGGTGGCTATGCGTTTCGCAACCATATGTCTGGAGAAGGAGTGTCCTAGGTTCGATTCCATCGACGAGGTGAGGAGCTTAAGGATCTTTCTCAGCCATAGCCAAGTTAGTCGGTCTTGGGCGTGGGCGGCAGAATCCCCCCCCCCCCCAGTTTATCTGGGTTTTTCATCCTGCAAGCAGGTAAACGGGGTCCATGTACACACACAGGCTATAGTCATATAGCCTGTGTGTGTACATGATTAAGTACTATATCCTATGGGATATAGTACTTAATCCCTAATTAGGAGGGCTCAACCAGTCCTAAGGGGCAGTTGAGGAACGGGGGAAACCCCATACGAATAAATAAACTGAAGCCAGAGTCTTTTCAGCATCCTTATGTTTCTGGCTACGTAGATGTTGGTTGATGTCGCTTCTACCTCCATGAGCAACAGAAAAATGGACATTACAATGTTGGCATACCACTTTTGTTCCATCACTACACAGCTTGTCCAGTTTAATGAATTTGAATTCTTTCTTGAGATCGTCATTAAAACTGCAGTTTCACCTTTTTGACATTGCAAGGATAGACTTAAAGCTTTAAAAAATAAGACTTGAAAACACCGGCATTGAATAACAAAGCCACTGGTTAGCATACAGACAAAACAAAAGCTAACCCCTACAGCAGAACGAACGTGCAAGTGTTGCCAACATGGGATGGCCGGGAAAGAAAGAAAAAAAAAGAAATAAGCAGGTACTGTCCCGTTCATAACGGTACGTATGGTCAGCCTAGCTTAGATGCATATTTAGCTGTCAACCGACTTGTTATTACGGTAATGCAAGTTCAAGTCGCTGTGTGGCGTCTGTCTGCTAAAGTGAACGTAAGTATCTGTATGGACTTTGTTTCATGGCGATTTTGCGATATCTGAAAGTACAGGGCAGCGTGATTTTTATCAAATTTGTTTAAAACGTCCCATAGCATATGTCAGGGTTTCTCAAACATTTCCTACGACGGAACACTGTACTAATCCTGAAATTTTAATGGCACACCTTGGTTAGAGTCGAGTATCATCGGTCTCGTATTCAATGTAAAGCTAAGCGCACACTATCGCCGCAGCAGGCTGTATCGCATTGCAAAAAATGCGACAGCACACACACTATATGCGTGCCGGGCCGCATCGCATCGCATCGCATTGACCTTGCTTGTGACCGCACCTTTCCTAGAATAGTTACCTCCGTACTTCACTCGCGCTCGGAGATGTCGACAACTGCGAGCGGATGAGTCAAGGCCAGCCGCGCTAACCTTAATAGCACAATCGAAAGCGTCTGATTTTCAAGCATGATTGAAATTGTCGCAGCATTTAAAACCATTCCAGGCTCATATTAATTTTGATAATGTTTCAGAAAACTTATCCACTTTTCGCGGAACACCAGTGTTCCGCGGAACATAGTTTGGGAAACGCTGGCATATGCAATGAAACAGTCACATGTCTGGTCACTTTTCTGAACATACTTCCTATATCAGGACTGTAGATTACTTATCCTTTTGTGGGATTAAACACATAATGATGTGATATTGGTGTATTTTTTATTCTCTTAACCAGGGGCGGCTCGTGCATAGGCACTACGGAACTGCAGCACAATATTTGTCGATATATAAATATATTTATTTATATTTGCTTGTAATATTTAATTTTATCATCAACAATCCTATTCAATTTTCTTATTTTGTATAAAAAATAATAAAAATCCATCTTGTAGCACTTAGGAGGGCGCTAACAGCACTGTGTTTACCACAGTGTCATATTGCTACGCGGGGCAAGCATGTGCACGTCATAGTGAGATGCGAGCTATTAGCGTAATGCGGTACTGTCTGTCGCGCAGTTCCACTGTTGTTTATATGCGGTTTGCGCCAGTAGTAGAGTGTTCGTAGTGCTTATCGTGTTTACTCCGTCTCTTTAAATATTTGCACATTACAATTGAAGGATTTAATTGTAATGTCCAAAAATTGTAAATCCATTCCTTTAATTACAATTAAAGGAATGGATTTTATTTTTAAGTAATTTTGAATTATACTAAACTGTATAATTTTATCGATAATAAACAATGTTTTATCATGTTTAATTTTTTTTTTTTAATTTTTCCCACAATTTTGATATTTTATCCAAACACGTATACACTGTACTTATAGTGTGTATGTATATTTCGAAAGTTGCAGAACCCCACGTTTCAAGCCACGAGCCGCCACTGGTGGATGGGTGGGTGATAATGAGTGATCATCATCCTATATTTGTCATATTTCTTGCACACTTTTCATACTTCTTAAAGTTTCTCAGATTATACTCTTGCTCTCTCACTGACAATAAATTCTGCTTCCTAATCACCAGCCAAGAGAAAAACCAGCCCTCTCACTGTTGCCAGTTTCCTGGAAAGTGAGTAGAAGAAGTGTAAACAGAAATAAATAAACCCATTTACTGAACGGTTGTATTTACTTGGGTTCTATAAAATCCCTCTAATAGTTTGTATGTCTCTCTCTTCCACCTATTCTGCAAAGTTCGTGGCCCGCAGTTCCTTAATCTGTCCTAATACTCAACGTCCTACAATTTCAATATCATATTAATTACCCTTTTCTGAGCCCGTTTCAATATTTCTTTATCTCTTAAAGTCCGAGAGAGAAAGAGGAACCAGATCAGAGCCTGAAGATGCAGACATTCACAGCTAAATTTATTCATGAGTTAGACAAGCGACAACTTATGACCTGACATCATTACAAGAATCTCCGAGAAGCTACAAAACCTAAAATTTACTCAGTAGAGATCAGTAGGGATCTCTTGAAAGTTATAGCTTAGGGGCGTTAGAGCAAGCTTAAATCCAGCTCTGATCTCTTGATGATATCCAGTTGCAGATCTCGGAAGTTCTTTATAAAAACAAATTTTTAAAAACTAATTCAGTGTTTGTTAATATGAAATAAAAGTACAAAGTATCATTTTCTATTACATTTATTTACTTGAATCGAATCAAACTATTTATCTATCATCGTCATGAAATTATCAATAAAATTAAGTGTAGAGTAAATAAACTGTTTCTGTCCTAAAATGTGCACCTCAGTAATTCTGATTTCTTAACACTATGGTTTAGACAAGAATGCGTTGTTTCTTTTCTTTCTTTCTTTTTTTTTACCCCCCCCCCCTCTTCCTTTCCTTTGTTACTCTTTTGTATTGAAATACCTTGGGCGAATTTTCATTTCTGCCGACTTTAAGGGTTCATCTTTTTTCCAATCATACCACAAAATTCCCCTCCATCTGTCTGTTCTTGCCTCTGGCAGGAAATATTCCCCTGTAAGAAAGCCATGATAACAGTTGTTGAACCACCATCCTCCCTTGTATGTGGCAGCGCAGTTCTGATGAGGACTGTTATTATTACGATCGTATGTGCTAAAAGGTTTATTGTTGTGACTGCGAAGTGCATTAGCTGCAGGCATTGGCTTACCGACATATCTTCCAACGCGAAGGCGATAATTATTCTTTTCGTCTTCAATGGCAAATAAGTTATAGGTGAGATTGAGAGTATCGCCATCAAACGATTCGAGTGCCACTTGTAGTACGGTTTGGTCTTGACTCGTCAAAAGATGAATATTATCATTGCCAATCCAGAATTCCCCTTCGATATCACCAAAGCCGTGTTTATAACCTTCCCAGTTTTGATGAAAGCTGACTTGTTTATCCCCGAATTCACCTCTTCTCATGATGACCTAGTATAAAATAAAATAAAACGAGTTATTCAAAAGGGAAAAAAAGAAAAACTCTTAACAAGATATTTCATAAGGTCATCCGTTGCTAGAATTCTATTATTTTTATATATGTTAAAGTTGAAAAAATAAATCCGCTAACGCCTTTTATTCTCCAAAAAAAAAGGAGTTGGCTCTCTCTCTCTCTCACACACACACACACACACACACACAGCTGAGGAGAGTCTCTTATCCTATAGGTGAGATTCAGTTCATCTTGAGAGAGTGTATAGTATCTGCATGTATGAAAGAAATCACAAGCATCCATGCCCAAGGTGAAAATTGAACGAAAACTTCCTGGTTGGACAGAGGATACGCCAACCAGTCCGGCACTAAACTTGATGTTAGCTGAAATAACTATCAGAGACATCTTTGTAAATTAAAAAACAAGCACCGTCTGTTGTTCAATCGAGATACTCTCATGTATTAGCTATTCATGTTTAAATAGCTAATAGCTCTTTATTTATTTATTTATTTCAATCGAAAACTCATGAAAATATAGCAGGATCTGTATTTAAGTTTGTATATCTGAAAAGAGGCATGCGGTTGGGTGCCAAGTGAAAAGTTTAAAACAGAATAATTGAACTCCAAGAATAATTGAACTCTTTTTCAATGATAATACCTCTCTCAGTTGTGGTTAACATTTCTTCATAGTCTGGCATCAGTCTTTGAGGCAGTAGTCAGAAAAAACATTGAAGGAAAGGATTGTACAATAATGGAAGTGTCATAGGACTAATATGCTAAAAGCAAAACACAGAGAACGTCTCGAATCAAACTACGTTCCTATTTGCATAAGAAGAGATTTAAGAATTTTAAAAGATGATGGAAGCATTAAAAAAATTGTTTATTTCTCATGTTAAAACTTTTTACAGCAATTGTTTGGAATATTTGGACATGTGCTCATCCCAGTTCCTGGAAATTAAGACATTTAAATGGGTGAACCTTAAAAATAGAATATCATGGCATGATTTTGAGGCATCGTTGGAGTATATAGATTCTAATTTTGGAAAAAAATCGTCATAAAAAATCAAAAAAATAACCTTTTTGATGAGATTTCTTGTTTAAAGAAGTATATAATTCATTCAAAAATTGAAGAATGGAAGGAGAAAAAATGGGAGGAGATAGATGGGTTGAGATATTTGCATTTTTTGAGAAAGAAAAAGTGCCCTAGTAATATATAAAAAAAAAAAGAAACAGCGGAATTTGCCCTTTGCTCACCCGGGACAAATGCTGTTACAGAAAGAGTATTTTCAGTTGTGAATAAATTATGGACTGCAGAGAAAACACAATTAAAACTTGAGACAATAAAGGCCATTCTTATTGTTGGTCTTTATTGTATATAAATGGTTGATTCCTGTGAAGATTTTATGGGTGAAATATCAGAGGATGATGAATTATTGAAAATAATTCATTCTTAGGAAAAATATGTTTAAATTGTTCATTTGGAGAGTTTTAATAGATATTCATTGTATAAGTTAAATAAGTTTCGTGTGATATTTACTTTTGCATCCATTATCCAATGAGAATTTAAATAAAAGTTTCTTGATAGTTTAGCAGTAACAATATTATTAATTAGCAATAATAACAAGAATCAAAGCAGAATATTTTATTGAAAAGGTATGATTATATTTCTGTTGGGATAAGAAGGAATACAGCAATTTTAGAATATACGCCTGGAGGGAAGGCAAACCTGGAAAGCAGGAAACAAAAGTTATGCAACCAGTGGAACGTGTCCAGCATTGATCCTTGGATAATCTGGTCACTATAATGCAGGGCAGTGTTTCTCAAATTTCAGATATCCGCGTACTCCTTCTTAAATGTTCATTATTACCAAGTACCCCAAAATTAATTAATTTTTAAAAAAATAAATTCATTAATTAATTAAAAATAAATAAATTCATTAATTAATTAAAAATAAATAAATTCATTAATTAATTAAAAATAAATAAATTCATTGATTAAGTAAAAATAAATAAATAAATTAATTAATAAAAAATAAATAAATTAATGAATTAAAATTAATTAATTAATTAATTAATTAATTATAAATAAATTAATTAAAATTAAATATCTATTTTATTTGAATTTATATGTTCATATAAACAAAAATTATGATTTCTTTTAAAATTTTGGTTCTCTAGAGATGTCAGACGACACACTCTTATCAATTTCATTTGATCCAGATGCAAAATCAACGTTTTCTTGTTGCTTACAGCTACTTGTATTTGCTATATTGCTCTCTTTTGGGGGTTTTATAAATCCAATCTTTAACCAATGATCCATACGTAAGAATTTGAAAGCTAAAAAAAAAATACTGTATTTACTCGAATATAACTCTAACTTTGTGAAACGTTTTTTTATTTTGGGTATAATATTTGTTAAAGATACCAAGTAATTTTATAACCTTGGTTTTAATCCTTTTTCCCAAGTAAGCAAACAGACAAGTAAGTCAAGTTTGCTCCTGAACGTGGTTCAAGACTTATGGTGGTGGTGGTGGTGCAACACCAAGGCAACTCATGGTAAAGATGGATTAAGTTCTGATCACTTTCCTTAGTATTTCCCATAAATGTAAAACACATCTCCTAGGAGAGGTATGATGTTATACATTATGGGTGGGGGTCACTACCCAGACCGGTTTCAACCTTTATTGAGGTCTCATCAGTGAGTAGGCAGACCTTGAAATGCCAAGGTTTAAGTAATACAGAACTTATCAATTTTACCTATGCAAGTTGCCACAAGGTGCTTTGACCTTATTAATTAAGAATCTCCGGATGAGAGAAAGATGTGAAAAGTTTTTTACCTTGGGTATAATATATGTTAAAGATACCAAGTAATTTTATAACCTTGGTTTTAATCATTTTTCCCAAGTAAGAAAACAGACAGCAACCATGAGTTGCCTTGATGTTGCACCACCACCATAAGTCTTGAACCACGTTCAGGCGCAAACTTGACTTACTTGTCTGTTTGCTTACTTGGGAAAAAGGATTAAAACTAAGGTTATAAAATTACTTGGTATCTTTAACATAACTCTAACTTTTTTCCCCAAAATTAAAGATAAAAAATCGTGTTGCGAGATACGTGTGGGAATTTTCGGAAACTAAAGTTTTCAGAAAAAAACCGAAAACGGTGCGACTTACCAAGAAGCTCCTACTCGCTATCACTACTTTTGGCATTAAGAACAGTTTCTTTGTGTGCATCGTCAAAGTCATCTACCCAAATAGCGTCATCTTCTTTCCCATTATTTCAAGCAAAAATTACCAGTAATTTACAAGACTTGAGATACGTAGGGCAGCGAAGAACTGCATATGATTGGTGCGGTATTAACAAAAGATCGCGCGAACCAAAGACAAATTAGCATTTCAACAGTTGAGTTGAAATGCTAATTCCCTTCAACCGAATTCCATAATATCTGAAACACATTCACTATATATTTCTTAGTTTTAACACCTTAACGACGGGGGTGATGTCAAGCAAAACCATATGTTCCACCGGCAACATATGGTTTTGCTGGATAAAGTGAATCACATCCCCTCTCCAACAGAAACTGCTATACAGCAGTTTCTGTTGGAGAGGGGATGTGATTCATTAGTTAGTGCCGTTTTATTCCGGTTGTCTCTAATTGCACTGTTTGTTGAAAAATATAATGACTCCTTTAATTATGCATAGCCGAAAATTGCCACGTATCCCCTAACGACCTTTCGCGTACCCCCCGGTGGGTACGCGAAACACTGATGTAGGGCAACGCTTCCCAAACTGTGGGCCGCGTCCCCCTTGAGGGCCGTTAGTTTTGTTGAGGAAGCCATGAATTTAAACCATGTCAAATGTGTATGTAAGATGCTAAAAATGTAACATTTGCATTTGATTTTTGCATTATTCGCTGTGTATGTTTTGTATTGAATAGAAATACAATCAATACATGTCTGTATTATGAATTTTTTTTTTCGATGGGGGCCATGAAATATTTAAATTTTTCCAAAGGGGCCTTTATATCCATAAGTTTGGGAAGCACTGATGTAGGGTATATCAGTCTAATAACTGTATGGATCCTTTGTTAAATATTCTGTAAACGGCATAGCATAGTAAGCAACCGATGTTGAATATCATGACTAAGCCTGCTTCTGTATATAATGTGGCTATTGAAAGGTGTGACAACTTTGTACAAAAAAAAAAAAATCAATCTTTGACGAAAAATATTGTCAGTGGTTCGGCTTTATTAATTCTTCACCAGATTTTTTATACTATAATAATATAATTAGACATAGAAACACTCGTCTTCATTTTTATCGCTTATTTTTAGAAAACAAAACCAAACAAATAAATAACACGTAACTATAAATTCTGCAAAACAACTATATTGAATATGACTGTTCACAGAAACCACTGGGCGGTTCACTTTGATGAGAGACGACTTCGAATTCGCCAATCTCGAACAGTAATATGCATCAAAATGCCGAATTTCATTGATTTCTAAGCAGAAAGATAACGCTTGTAGATTATGGCACATCTAAGGGATTCCAACCAATAGGGAGTTGTTTTAGAGGAGAATTCATTGTTCTCGCGGAAGAATATTATAAAGCAACACGCAGTTATGTGGGGGTACTAGCATCAGACAAGCTAGTGTTGATCAGACAAACGTTTTTGCTCACTTTCAGGTGCTTTTCAAAATGCTTAAGTACCTATTAGACGTTTTACTTCTCTCCATGCACACCACAAGTTATTCCATGACGCTAGTTGAACGATTTTATTGAACTTCCGTGTCTGAAATAGTTTATTTATAGTCATTTGTAACATATGTTTTATATCGTTTATCATTTTTTTACTAATTTTCTAATTAAAATGGTCCGATATAATCCAAATGGCAGACGATGCATATACATTAACAGATATTTTAAAGCGCAAGTGTTAAGGCAATCCACCCAATCAGAATGAAATAATTATTTTGTATCATTTCGCAAACATGTTATGTACTTGTAGCTCTACAAATATCCTATTTAAACAAAAACTGCGACACATTTTAGTACGAATTTCAAAGACTTATTTTTATTAAACTCTATCTAGCCATAGCAAGTTTTATTAGATGGGTCTAGGCAGACGGACAAAACAAATTTAATAGACGCTTACTTGTCTTAAAATTAATCTTGAATATTTTGAGATACCAAAGTTGTTTTACAGAACTACTACGAGCAACATTCATTACGCATACTGCATATTATTATTATTAATAATACTCACCGTCCATCCCCCACCTTCAGTCGTCATATCGCAGAATGTTCGAACTGCACGAACACCTCCGGGAAATATGATGTACACTCCATCGCATGTTGCTCCACCTTTTCTTAGGTCGGCACAAGATTTCGCAGCCACTACTCCCGATGCCAGAGAAGAACATGATCTCTGAGATTGTTTTCGATGATCAGAAGTTACTGGAATTTGGTAGATTCCAGGTTGAGTACCCGATGCTGGATAATGAGGAGGAAATGGTGTATGTTCTCTACCAGACCCTGCAGAACCAGAAAGGGAAATATTGGGAGATGAAATTGAGGGATATCCTGGAGATGGAATTGAGGGATATCCTGGAGATGAAATTGAGGGATATCCTGGAGATGGAATTGAGGGATATCCAGGAGACCAAGGAGATCCTTTCGTATTGGGTATTATGGGCAAGTGAAATGGTGTAGTACCACGTGATCCAGGAACATATGATACTCCTCTACTTGGAGTTGGTTCACTGCATAAAAGTGCCGTCTCATTTAGTTTCGCCAACTTTTCTTCAAGTAGGTTTACTCCTTGGTAGAGCTCCTGTTTGATTTCTTGAGCATACTGACTAATATTCGTATAAAAGCTGTCTAAAGTTTTCTGAAACAGCAGAGCATCCGCATTCTTTCGAGTTGTCTTTCGTTTACTTGGTTTGCTGCTTCTTCGAGAACTTGGTTTTGACGAAATATCATCCTCTTCCTCTTCATCATAATCGGTTTCATCTAATCCCGGATTTCTACAACGATCCACTAGACTGAAGGCTACAGTTTTTAAACTGTTCAGTTCGCTATGTAATTGAGCTGACAAAACACTGATTTGTTCTTTAAACTTTCGTTCCATCTCGTCTAAATTCTCGATAAGAAATTCCGTTGTTCTTGGATTGCTTACGCCACTCTTAACATCGAATTGCTCCGTTCGGACACTTATATTAGCTTTCATTTCTTTATTCATCTCGTACAACGAAGTAATAACGTTCATCATTTTGCGTAGTTTATAATCCAGATCATCAGTCATCTGAGTAGTTCGTTTTTCCACATCGTCCAACTTTTCGAGATTATTGTCAACGCGTGTAAAACTATCTTGTAACTTTTCAACGCTCATTTCCAAGCTGGTAAGTCGTACAATGACACCATCAGCATTGCTGCCAAGGTGTCTGGACAATTCATCACCAACCTTCTGAAGTTCCAGTTTCTCAAGGAGAGTGTCAATCTTTTTATCCACATGGTCTAACATGGAGTTTATACGGATAATTTCCTTGATTTCTTGCAACTTATCATCCTTTTTCATTTGTTCCTCGATCCTGGCTACGATGGCATAAATGTCGGATAATGTATAATCATCCCTATATACAGTAGTAGTTTTAGCTGCTAAGATAACTCCCAGAGTTGAATACAGTAAAAATAAAGAACTTCCCATGTTACTGTCCGTCGCGATAAACGAAGCTAAGTTTCGTTGTTGGGACAGAAGAGAACTGTTGTTGTCGACGATGTCTGCGCACTTCTCAGTTCCTTCGAAGAGAGGAGGAGTAGGATGGGGATGAGGTCATGAATTCTGAGTAACTACTAAATGAAATTAGCGTCGTCTTTGGAAGCCCATTTAATGTTATGCTGTAGAAACACGGAACTCTCTTTACAAGAGTATCAAATATCGCACAAGCAAGCGTCATACACTTATCAGGTCAGCTGTTGATTGTTAAAGCCTGAAAAACATAGATGACATCTGACAGTGGCGTCATTTTTCTTAGTAACAACCCAAGGGAAAGGCAAAAAGAACGTTCACAGAACCCTACACTCGACTATATGCCTAATTAGCAGATTAGGTGTTTATACCGATGCGAAGATTGTTCTTCAATGAATTCTCAAATTTCAAGCAATTTTTGAGAACTCATAGGTTTTCCATCGATTTCCTTTTAAGTCACTATTTTTTTTTTTTAATCAAAATAATAACAATTATAAATTTGAATAGCTAAGGAATTGCGACTAACTGGTAACACTAAACTAATCAAACAGTTATCATAAAATCAATTTATATTCAAGTTTTCTTAGTTTAATGTTTACTTACACTTTTTACTATTTACACGTTTATTGTTTCTTATTTATTTATTCATTCTGTTAGCATTGCAATACGGAAGGTTAGTTATACAGAGCAGATACTACATATCAACCTTTTCTATTTCAACTGGAAATGTGGCTTTCAATTACCAATACTCTCTCTTAAAAGCAAAGTATAAGCCGACTGTTAAATCTTCCAAGTCTAGCATATAATACGTTTTTGTTAACCTGATGGCCTTGTAGATTTTTACAGGCTGGGATTTTTCATTGTAGTCAAGTCTCGAAGCCAAGACATATTGTAGAACAACGAGAAGAATGTTGGAATAGCACATTTTATGAATACGAAGCAGAGACCTGCATTAGCTGAAATGCTTATTTACAATTCGAATTAGCTTGATGTGTTCAATTTCGAAACTATTCACATCCAGTATAGCTGATCTTCGGAAAATTGAATCCAGTTTCTGTCCTAATGCGCAAACTTGTTTAAGGTACAAACTCATGTTCTGGGGGAGGGCGGAGGAACGTGATAGCATCCTTAAGGATCCTTGCAAAAGGATACAATTTTTTTTTTTTTTTTTGGTACGAAATTTAATTCCAAGTGCGGACTGGTTCGGGAATTTCCTGGTTGGCCGACGTGCGAATGGGCCGAAAATATATTAAAATAATTTTTAATATATTCATTTAAAAAAAAAACGATCGTAATTAAAAAAATAACACAAATTGGCAGATGCGGCGAAATACAGATATGACAATGTAAAGAACATGCTTGGATTTGGGCCCGTGACCATCAGAGTCATGTCTCCCCTACTATTCTTGTGTAACTGTATATTGTCTGTTCAGGTATTCAGCTAAGTTTATTTGCTTACACTGTGAACGACTAGATGTATTTGTGGTTGCTAAATGTAATCATAATCATCATATTCGGTCAGCAAGTTTTACGGACTATACGAAAACATAAAATTCACTAAAAACAGAATAAAATATAATAAATATTTTTATTATAAATAATAAAAAATAATATTAGACAATACTGAACAATAATATTTGACGATTCTGGAGTGCTGACAAGTGATAGGCTAATTTGAAAGAAGCTTTTGACAGGACATTAATAATAACGGAAACTTAATCGTATAGGTATACTGCCATAGCATTTCTGTACAAACCTTGAGGGTATATATAAAAAATAATGACTAAAATAAATATTTTTCAAAAAAATCATTCTGATTCGCTTATGGGCTTATTAATCCTCGAAAATGCTTTAATCAAGGATCACCCCCCCCCACCCCACCTAAAAGATGCAAGTTTGTCTTTATAATATTGTTCACGAACTGTGCATTATGCTTCTAAATTTATGTTATTTGATTAGAGGGAGAGAGAGAGAGAGGGGTGGTGATCTTGTTCAGCGTTTTTGAAAGATTTTCTAATGTCAGTCATGGCGTCCACTTGCCCTTGCAGCTACGAGTGTACAGAGCCATCTAATATTTAGCTACACATTTTGCAACTTCACTTAAGTCAGGAATAATGAATTCATTGACTACTGAAAACGTAGTATACGCACTGCGTACACCGTCAGAGTGTGTAAGTGTCCAGAAAATTCAAAATACAGAAACAGTCAGTTCAATTTCACATCAAAGAGTTTTAGATTCTGTCTTGACATGGTATACTCACAACAGCGTTGAGGAAAACCTTTCTGAGTGGTCAACATAATTAGTAAAGATTCAGCTCGAACTGCACCCGAATTCGTGAAAAAAAATTAAAAAAAAAATAAATAAAAATCTACTCTATAATATAAAATGATAAGCCTTTTTTTTGTAACGTTTTTGTGTCACGTTTTCGTGTCAAGTTATTTGAAACGTTTTGAAACTCAGGGGCTACCCCAAGTGTCGAGTCTTCAAAATTCGAGTCATCAGAATTCAAGGAGAACCGGCCTACCAGTCCGGAACTGGGGGGGGGGGCGTCATAGGCGCCAGGGGGACCCCCTTTTCGAGTCATCAGAATTCAAGGAGAACCGGCCTACCAGTCCTGAACTCTGGGGGGAGCCGTAGGCGTCAGGGGACGGACCCCCCTACTATATATATAAAAAGATAAGCGAAATTTAAAACGTTCTTATGACACGTTTTTTTGACACGTTTATATATATATATATATTATATATACGTTTATTATTATATATATATATATATATATATATATATATATATATATATATATATATATATATATATATATATATATATATATATATATATATATATATATATATATATATATATATATAATATGTACGTGAATATATACGAATTCGTGAATGTATTACTTTTGGTCCGAATGTGAGCCTCAGTCTAGGAAAGGATGAATCTCGAGAGTCCTAGTTCAGATTTCAAATGCGGTGCTGGCAAAATAGAGAAATTAATTATTCATCACGTGTGACAACTAAACAGTCACATGACTATTTAGAGTTCGCATTCAGATTCTTGCAGTTGGTAGTATGTTTCATGGATATTTTCAACAGGTGGCGAATTATAATGACGCCAATTTGCAAAATTTCATTAAAATAAAAATTAATTAGAATGATAACCAGCATTGTTTTATTAATAAACTAAGAGAACTCAAATCGTTTTAGGCAATTTAAGCTTACTGATAGTGAATGGTTCCCTGTTGAGCAGTTGCAATTTTCTTCTTTTTTTTTTTTTTTTTTTTATCACATTCGCTGTCTTAACTGATTGCATTAACCACCTTCTAATATAATATGATACATAACATGTGAGGCAATAGTCATTAGGGAGATGACGTATAGAGCTTGGGAATGTATATTTACGTATTCAAAGTCTCCTTTACATATTCGTAATTAGTAAAAATGTTTACTTTCATCAGCTACCGGACGAAATACGAGTGTGCGCAACTGAATCACTTTTCTTTTATCGTTATCATCATAAATAAACAAACAAATAGATAAAAACAGACGACTGCAAGAGCGTTAAAATATTTTTAATAACAGTAATGACAAGTCCGGTTTTTATGTTTTTTTTCCTAAAATAAAACAGTGAATTGGGATTATGCAGACTTGTTTAATTGAAAGAATGAAGCTTTATCTTTTATGCTGAAGAACAGTATAAAAAAGTATGCATTATGTAACTAGCATTTTGAAGCTTGAGTTTTTCTTACGTATTTTATTAATACGAAGACAGAGCTACGAACTGTAAGAAGTAACTGACATTCATACTGTTTTTGTTTTGTTTTTTTCCCTGAGGAATGTAAGACTGTTCTTCTGCATGCTTGGAATTCGATTTCATTTCTTTGTCTTTCGACATGGAAGCCAACGTTATAAAAATTGGTAATTTACAAATTGCTCGTTGTCAAAGACAGAATTAATTGATCTTTCTAATTGTTTTTGTCTTCTTACTAAAGACAGCGATTTTTTGTGATATATTCGGTTTTTTTCCTAACTGATGTTGTTTTCTTTTTTATGAATGAATCAGGATGAATTTGTCTGCAGATAGTCAACAAAAGTAATTTTACTCGATTTTCTTTAGTAAATTAGTATTCGATTTCTAGTTATTAGTTATCCAACTGGCAAAAAAAAAAGGGGAGGGGGAAGCAGACGTTCTTATTTAGTAAAATAAACTATGCATAACTTTTTCACCTTAATAACATCGTCTGCAATTTAATCTGCTTTATAATTCTGTACAGTTTTTTTTTTTTTTTCCTTAAAGATCACAAAACACATTTTTTGGATAGAGTTCTTTTGTAGCCTACATTGCACGATCAGCCAATCAATTAGCAGTGTCCAAAGTACGAGTATTACTACTTAGGCATAACAATCACTCCACATTAGTATTAAAATATATATTCAAATGACTTATCAAATACGTATTATGTGATATTTAATTTAAAGACAATTGTAAAAAAATTAAACTTCATGAAACCTACTTACTTAATGAGTTAAGACAACGCCTTCAAGTTGGAAAGACCTGGGTTCGAATTCTGTTTAGGATCGGAAGAATCTTTATAAGGAATTTTTTGCAGTTTAGGGTGAGTTAATCGGGTTTCCCTTCCGGAAACGCAGATTTTTTCGATTCCAAAACAGGCAAAACGGTTGTTTCGGAATCTAAATTAAATTTTACTAAATTGGATAATATTATGATCAGCAGCTTGGCTAGATATAACAATGTTTCGATTTTTAATTCCTGATACATAACAACGTATGATCATTATATGATCATACGTTGATCGTATAATGATCATATACAACGTATGATCATATAATGATCATACGTTGTATATTCCTCCAGGAATTCAAATTGAAATAGTTATTATATATCGATTTGTTTATTTGAAAGAATTTTAAATAATTTACAAATAATTTTAAATAAATTTTAAAGAATTTTAAATTTATTTACACCGGCCGCCACTGGCGTGTGCTTTACTTTAGGTTACAAAAAAAAAAAAAAAAAAAAAAAGATAATACAGCCAGTAGCATGATCAGACAAGGCTGAATATAGTAGGTCAATGCATCACATTGTATACAAGAACAGTTATGGACTTTGATCCCCGGTTCTAAGTCTAATGGTTTAGCTGGCTACATGAGATAGGTCATCACCCTTGGCTAACAGCGAACGAAAGCACATGTTTTACCAAAAAAAAAAAAAAAGTAAGAAAATACCTGCAGATGGTTTCACAGTCAACCTAAGCAAAAAGAGCTTTTCCTAAAGTATGTTAGTTGTGCTTATTGCTTAAACATTAAACAAAATAAACACATGATTACAGTGGCGCACCCAGAGGGGAGGCAGGAGACCCCCCATCTGGGTGCTGGCCCCCCCAAATGAAAAAAAAAAAAAAACACTACAAAATTTTCCAAAAATCTTTTCCTAATTAAAATTCATTTTTTAAAATTTATGTTGTGCGTCTTCTATTTCTATACTTATGAATTAGCGATCATTGGAGATGCTTGCATACGACCTCAGTCATAGGTCGTATGCGATGCGTTGTGTGTATTCTCAAATCGTCTAAGGGAAGGGAGGGGGGGGGACATCACGAAGTGTTGTTCCCTGGCTACAGATGGTTTCACAGTCAACCTTAGCAAAAAGAGCTTTTCCTGCAGTATGTTAGTTGTGCTTATTGCTTAAACATTAAACAAAATAAACACATGATTACAGTGGCGCACCCAGAGGGGAGGCAGGAACTTAACTCTCAATTCTTTCATTGCCACACTCGACTTTAACTGAATTTTTTTATAATTGTCCTTATCTGGTGTTCGACTTTAATCTGAATTGTTAAAAAAAAAAAAAAAAAAAAAAACCGTTTTCTTTGATATGATGAGTGACTAAAGTTTAAATGTTTCAAAGTGTCAGCCATAGAATTCAGTATGTTTGATTGTCTTACCCATGCTTTTTTCCATGAATTTCAGTGTTTTTCTAATCATCATAAATATATATAATCCACATTATTTTGTGGCTTTTAACATTTTTCTTCTGTATTTTCAGATCCCAAGATAAAACGTGTTCGATAAAGTGGTACACAAAACTGGCAAGAATGAGCCAACAAAAGGCTTTGGATTTAATGACCAATACTGGAAACAAATTTGACTATTTTTTTCACACAAATTACACAACATAATTTTTCAAATCAAAACTAATCTCCGTCATTAGAAGCTACTTGTATTGTATCTGACCCTGACAATCGTCAAGTTGAGCAAAGCTCCACACTTACCACTATCACTTTGTGTACTTCAAGGTCAGAATATCATTATGATGTTGAGATGTCATAGGCTGGCTCAAGTGTCACAATCTTACTACTGATCTGCTTGATATCTCAACTGCAAGTGTTAATTGTTGCAAGTAGCTCTACAAGACAGTCTGAAGTCTCACCCCCCCCCCCACCTCTGGGATAAACCAGGCTGTCTCGTAGGGTGTGTTTGTGAGAGAGAGAGAGAGAGAGAGAGAGAGAGAGAGATCATCTTCAATCGAATTCGGTCATCGTTAACCCATTTAAACACTCGAATGTCTTCATGGCATAAGGCAGCGGTCGGCAACCTTTTCAGACTAGGGAGGCCACATTCAACTTTTATTTTTAATAATCGGGCCGCAAGCGTTTAATTAATAGAAAATAGCGAGTGAAAAAAGTACTCAAGGTATCAATTTTTATTATATCTATCTTAAAAAAAACACAGAGATGTTTCAAGTACGAGATATGAAACAAGCATGAAAATGAAACTCAATTAAAAATTATTATCACGTAAAAACAAATAATATAGTTTTATGCATAACAATATGTATGTCTCCCTTATCTATATCCACTTTATAACCTGAGATGTAAATTCGAATCGAAGCATGCAAATGTTCATCAGTTAGTTGAGAAGAAAATTTATTTTTTTCTAAAACTCATGGCAGAAAATGCTTGTTCGCAAATGTATGTGCTTTCAAATGCGACTATCATCTTTGCGAAACTGATTAATCCTTCAAATATTTTTGGTACGCATCGATCATTTTTTTGGGAATATTTTCTAACGAAAATGTGTTCTTTAATATTTCATTGTGTTGCAATTCCAAAACTTCCATCAGTAGTCGGTTTGGTAGGTCATCAATTTCGACATTATAAGGGTTCAATTTCCACAAATCTTATTGAAAATTCCGTTTTGCAAATCTTCAATAATACCAAGAAAAGTTTCATTTTGTGTTTGCCATCCAACTGTAGATGCAGATTTGAAAATATATAATCGTGTAGATTTTTTTCCATCATATATTTCTTCAACAGACATAGATTCCCTTCAAAAGCTTTTATGTTAGAAAACAGTTCTGCTAATAATTTACCTTGGTCCTACAGGTTCAAATTAAGTTCATTAAGGTAGTTGTAATGTCTAACATAATGCAAGAGATCCATTTTTTATCCGATAGTTGTGGGACAGTATTTTCATGTTCCGCCATGAAAATATCTATTTCTTCACGTAAATTAAAAAAATATTTTTAGCACAGTTCCTCTACTTAACCATCTAGCACTTGATTAGTAGATAACGTCCTCTTGAAATGCTCATTGAAAATTCTTGATGATAAAATTTTACGGGCCACATGCCATGTAAGTATGGTCAACCTTTTATGGGCCGCCAAAAATTTACATTTGGGCGACATGCGGGCCGCCGGTTGCCGACCCCTGGCATAAGGCATTATTCTCGAAAGCTGCTTTATGTATTTGAAATTTTCTAAGACTTATTTTTTTCCTTTCAAATTTAACGCAGAACTTGCATTTTTAAATTTAACGCAGAATTTAATGCGCGCACGCACGCGCGCGCGCACGCACGCACACACACACACACACACACACGCACGCGCACACACACACACACACACACACACACACACACACACACACACACACACACACACACACACACACACACACTGTCGTTATTAAGAGCACCTCATCTGATGTTTTGAAAATATATTAAACATATTCATAGTGATCAGTACAGCGATGCAGTAAGCAGTGGCGTACGGTGAATATTCCAGTGGGTGTGCTGTAGCAAAGGAACATTATTAGAAATCATTGAATTTGTACAAACAAAATTACTTTTTAAGAAAAAAAAAAAACGTTCTATTTATAGATCATTTCAACCCTTCGTTTCCGAGATGTAAACGCTACATAAATTTAGAAAAGGTAAGACCTATTTTTAACGTCTTTTAACAATTTTTAACTTGACTGCGTATTCCCAGTTTAAAAAGTCTACACAGAATATCTTCAACTGTTTCGAGTTGACGAGAAGAATAAAAATAAATGTCAGTTTTGTAAAAGTACTGTCCGACCACAG
Organism: Typopeltis vanoorti; assembly: GCF_054136105.1. NCBI lineage: Eukaryota > Metazoa > Arthropoda > Arachnida > Uropygi > Thelyphonidae > Typopeltis > Typopeltis vanoorti. The sequence continues at coordinate 30,926,687 of NC_143564.1, read as the reverse complement.
AAGCGAGAGCCGTCGCTGGCAGATTGCCTAGAAGAATCAATTCATGTTGAAGGAGAGAAAGGAATAAGGCGATGTACAAATTCGTCACCAACACGCCTAATCACGTGCTTTATACTTGAAATTTTCCGACTGTTGTACAAGCAAAATAGTTACCACTTTAAAAATTAGAATTTTCATAAAAGAAAACCTAATTTTCCTACGTATAATAATAAACACGCATCCCACGAAACGCATTGATTACCTTATTATCAGAATGGTTTCACCTTCTTCTGTCATGCGCAGAAGTGTGTAGGGGTCTCGCATCTGTGGTCGTACAGTCATCTAACAGAAAACCATAACATTGGAATTACTGACGAAGCAAATAAAGCTGTAATTAGACGCATAATCAAGCTGCTAATTATGCGTCTTTCTCCTTTTGGTTTGTACTTATTTTACGTGTGTAAACACCAGGGGCGACTTGTGCATAGGCACTGCGGAACTGCAGCACCCCCAATTTTTCTAATATATCTATATAATAAATAATAAATCTTAATAATATAAAATAAATAATAAATCTATATAAATAGATTTATTAATTTATTTATATTTGCTTGTAATATTTAATTTTATCATCAACAATCCTATACAATTCTCTTATTTTGTATAAAAAATAATAAAATGCATCTTGTAGCACTTAGGAGGGCGAAGGACGCTAGCAGCACTGTGTTTACCACAGTGTCATATTGCTACGCACGCAAGCATATGCACGTCATAGTGAGATGCGAGCTATTAAATGCAGCACTGTCCGTCGCGCAGTTCCACTGTTGTTTCTATGCAGTTTGCGCCAGTAGTAGAGTGTTCGTAGTGCTTATCGTGTTTACTCCGTCTCTTTAAATATTTGCACATTACAATTAAAGACATAACATTTGTTATAGTTTTTATTTTAGAACATTATTGGGGTTATGATAATGGATTTTATTTTTAAGTTATTTTGAATTATACCAAACTGTATAATTTTATCGATAATAAACGTTATTGTTTCATGTTTAATTTTTTTTTAAATTTTTACCATGATTTTGATATTTTATCTAAACACGTATGCACTGCACTTACAGTGTGTATATTTTGAAAGTTGCAGCACCCCCGCGATTTCAAGCCACGAACCGTCACTGGTAAACACCTTGCGTCTTAGACGGAATTCGAACCTGGGTCTTTCAAACCGAAAGTAAAATGTTATTCCATAGCAAACGTCCCATTTTCAATCACAAGGACGTTCGCTCCGCGTGAGTAGGAATTGGGGAAAGAAACCTATAACCGAAATGGGAAAGACCATGTTCATAAACTATTATAATGCTTAATAAGCTCGCACCTCTATTTATTTTTCCACAGATTAAGAATGACAAAAGAATATTTACATTTCCCAGGATGAGTTAACTCCAGAATTCACATATCTGGATACCATTCTTCTTGTTCTGAGTAGATGAAATCACTATTTCTGCTATGAATGTAAACTAGACATGCTATCAGCACTCTAAACATATGTAACGCACCACATTTTAAGTCAACTAACACTACAGAATATTCAAAGATTCTCTCGAAACCAATGTCGAAACAGTCCCCCCGTCTCCTTCCCCTCTCTCTCTCTCTCTCCACATCTCATTCCTTATTTGCTAGTCTGATTTAAATTTTGCACCTATATTTTGGTTCGGCGTATCATGAAAGCAAAAAAGTCGGTGAAAAGCCTTACATGTATGTTTTACTGTTATCGTACGGGTTTCTTGCTACAAATTAAAATACCAAAAGAAAACCAGAAACAATTAAATGAATCTCAAATTTAATAAATTTTTTAACTGCAAAGTAAAAAAAAAAACAGATTTTCTAGGAGAAACAATTCTATTTACCTGCTCTAAAGAGTAACTAACTCTAAAACTGACTGAGAGAAGGTGTGTGTGTGTGTGTGTGTGTGTGTGTGTGTGTGTGTGTGTGTGTGTGTGTGTGTGTGTGTGTGTGTGTGAGAGAGAGAGAGAGAGAGAGAGAGAGAGCGAGAGAGGAGTAAATAAAAAGAAAAAAGAAAAGCGTAAAATGTTTCGGTAACTGATCATGGATATTATGAGTCTGTGCAGGTAGCTTAGATAGATACCAAATAATAATAATAAACGACACTTCACATCTTTAATATGATCGAAACAAAATAACAATAACCTAATCAGCACTGAAAGCAGACACTGATTCACATTTTATTCTAGGGCATCTGTTCCCAACCGGTAGTACTCATACCCCCGTGGGTGCGTGTTGAGGCCATTCAGGGATACACGAAAAATAATCAGTAATGGCTGAAAAACAAGTAAAGTAAACAAAATGCAAAATGTTAGTTATGGAACAATAAGTGTTAAGTTTGAATCACCGCTAATGGAGACACTTCAAAACTAACATTAGCGAATGATGATTGGTGAGGGCGTGGCTATGAACCCCTTCCCCAAACCACTTTTCTACCAATCATTACACAGTTCATGCGTCACTTTTGTCACCCATCCTCCTTTCCAGAACAATCGCGTGTTACTAAGCGATGACCTTTGTGATAACGAACCTTCCACTGACTTCCATTTGCAACGTTTCTAGAACTTCTCCAAAAATATAAATACATCCGTAGCCAGACTGCTTGATCAGTTCAGTTATTGACCGAGTATAAGGAAGTGCGTTGTTTTTAATTGTGATTCTTTTAAGTTAATTAAAATTTTCAAGTCAATTAAAAGTTAAATCTGTGGTTTCTACTTTTAGTGTAGTAATTTTTCTTTCCCAACTCATTACCTCATTTCCACTATTTTACATTAAGATTTTACATTAGCACTTCCACGTTAATCCAAATAACAACTGAAGCGAAGACTTTTAGAAATACATTATCACAGTATAACAAAAACACTATTATACAAATCTACACGATATAATTAAGGATTAAAAAAAAAATTGTAACTCCGTTCAAATACACCGCTATTTCTCCTCGCGACACTAGCCAATTTTATTTTCATTTTTAAATAATGAACAAAAATATATAAATTCATCACCCTTCGACTTGAGTGCATTATTATTATTATGTTACCAATACCAATACCAATATAAAACACTAACTCTTCACATCTTTAAGAAGAAGATTAGAAATCACTTAAAAATTATATAATCGAGATCTCAAATATAGCCGAACATATCCAGTTAGACAATATAAAGTTCAATGTCTTTGACTCTTTGAAGAAATGGTCAGACAACATTTCCACCAATACCGACTTCACTATCATACACACAAACATAAGAAGTATAAAATAACACTGGATTACATTGATAACACTGCTCAACTACACCTTGACAAACATAGATGTATTAATACTGACCGAAATTGCAATAAACGACACAGAAATTTACGCATGCAGCATTAATAATTACCAAACCTACAACTTATGTTGACCACACAAGAGGAGGTGGCATCGTGGCATTTATCAAAGTAAAATATAATGTGACTGAAAAACAAACTCATTTCGAACATGCGGAAACATTAATTTTGGAAATCACAAATAGCGACAAACATAATATCAAATACACAATAAACATAATATACAGACCCCCAGATAATAATCCACTCAGCTTTCTGCATCCGTTAGAAGCATGGTAAAGTGGCATCGAACCCCGTACAACACATAGGCTCATCCTAATAGGAGACATTAATATAAATACACTTGACCACGCTTCTTCAACCACTAACACATACCTTGATATACTAAGTCAGTACAACACAAACCCTATCATTAACTCCCCAACAAGAGAATAAATACTCAACAATTTACTAACACAATCATGCATTGATCATATCAACATACGGCCTCCAATCCATCCATATACATCTTCAGTAATTAACATCAAAATTGCCGATCACTACTTTGTCTCAACTTCGTTTTATTACGTTATCTACCCCCCTCCACACACACACACCACAAAAGTTGACAAAATTCGATCATATTAAAGAGCATTGTCAACAACTTTGTAAAAAATACAGACTGAATTGCCTACTTAAAATAAACGATCCTGTAACATTATATGAGAATTTCCAACTAAAGTTCACAGAAATATACAAAAAAGCAACAAAGCCTACACAAACGAGGCGACGAACAGACGATAATCCATGGATAAATGGCGAAATACTAAATAGTATTACTGTAAAAGAAAATGTATGGAAAAAAAAAACTAAAAAAATCACCCACTAACACATTTACAAACATTATACAAAAACACAAGAAATCAACTAACAACAAAAATTCGTAGGGCAAAAAGACACTACTACTTCCAAAAAGTCATGGAATATAACGACAACATGAAGCAAACATGGGCTACACTTAACGAATTAATAACTCGAAAAAAGAAAACTTCAGCACAAGATTTTATTGCAAAACGTTTCGGTCAAAATACAAACCAAGAGGAACTAGCAGACTCATTCAACCATGCTTTCACAAACAAGATCACACAACTCAAAAAAGACAATTTACCAACGATCAACAAAAAACTACCGACACAAATCAACAACAAACAATATATTTTCCACCCGTAACAAAACAGGAACTGAAAGAAGCACTCTTACAACTAAAACCAAAGACCACTCCAGGAATTGACAAAATAAGACTCACAGACTTTTTAACACACTGAACAAATAAATCAATACGTTTGAGACTCGTGAACATAATATTTGACACTGGCATTATTCCACAACAACTAACAACTGCAATAATTACGCCAATTTACAAACATAGTAAAAGAAACGATACTCAGAACTACAGACCAATACCTACTCTACCAGTCATTTCAAAAATTCTAGAAAAAATAACACACACCAGACCACAGAACAATTTACAGAAGTACAACATCATCTCACAAAACCAATACGGCTTTCAGAAAACAAAAAGCGCCATCACTTTATTAGAAGACATCGCCAACGCCATAAACAAAGCCCTCTATAAAAACAACTACGCTATCCTTATACTGCTTGACTTAACCAAAGCATTTGATACACTTGAACACGACATACTACTCACCAAACTATACTCAATAGGTATAAGAGGAACACTGCATACCTGGTTCAGGAACTATCTCTCAAACAGAACACAAGTAAAAAAAATAGATACATGTCACAGCCGGGGTATACAAACAAAACACGAGGTCCCTCAAGGCGTCATATTATTACCCACTCTATTCGACATATACATTAACAATATTCATAACCTGGCCATAAGAAGTCAAATATTTCAGTACGCAGATGACGCCGCACTACTAGCAATCTACACAGACATCAACACGACTCTCTCCAAAGCACACCAAGACCTAAATGAAATCACAACATAATTCTACCAAAACGCAATTGCAATCAACAGCACCAAAACACAGATGTTAATAATATACAACCCGAGAATCATTCGCCACGCACCACTATCGATACACACACATACCGCTTCTTTAACAACAAAAAAATCCTGCCAATGTCCCGAAATCAAACCTGTAACACATGCAAAAATACCTTGATCTTTGCATAATTGCCACCTTAAATGGACAAAACACATAGAATACTAACCGCCTCCATAGTGCAATTGGAAGAATAGTATCCACTTCGAATTGGAAGATGGCTGCTAATAATTATTTTGGGTTTACTACAGGAGGAACCCAGTACGGGCACCTTATGAAAAGGCCCAAACATATTATCCTTCTCAAGTAGCATACTCTAGTACTGACACCCCTCACTATCAAACAGTTGCAAGTAAACAATCATATTCATCACCCTCTAATGTTGGCTATGCATCAACTCGTCAGACTACCACACCGAAAGCTCAGACTACAGGTGCACAGTCAGGAACATCTTCGTATATGTATTCTAGTGGAAGTGCTACTGGTGGTTCAACAACAAGCTATAGCAGTTCATATAGCAGTGCAGCTACCACTACTTATGCTGCATCAATGTATGTTCAGCAGCCTTACGTAGCTGCTCAACCTGCATCTGCAGGAGTTGCAGTGGTTCCCGCAGCACCAACTGCACAGTCAGGTACTACAACCACTTCTATTTCCACACCTAAAGTTCATACCAATTCTTGGATTGCTTACAAGAAAGGACCAATCAAAATGCAAAAGCCTAAACAACCACCAAAACCGCAACAGCTACATTATTGCGAAGTGTGCAAGATCAGTTGTGCTGGGCCACAGACATATAGAGAACATCTCGAAGGGCAAAAACACAAGAAAAAAGAAGCTGCTTTGAAAGCTGGAAATGCAGCACAAAATGTTCGTGGAGGTACTTCACTTCGTTGTGAGCTTTGTGATGTTACTTGCACCGGATCTGATGCTTATGCTGCTCATATTCGAGGTGCCAAACACCAGAAGGTTGTCAAGCTGCACACAAAACTCGGAAAGCCTATTCCTTCAACAGAACCACAAGTGATATCTACAGCTTCTGCCACCAACACTTCATCAGCTGGTGGCAAAGTGAATGGAAATCAATCTAAGATAGATGAGAATAAGGCCGAAGAAAATAAGGATGACGGAAAATCTGAAACACCAAAGTTAGATGAAAAGGAAATCCAGCCTGTAGGTCAAGATTATATTGAAGAAATTAAGAATGATGATGGAAAGGTTATCAGCTTCCAGTGTAAATTATGTGAATGCCGTTTCAATGATCCTAATGCAAAAGAAATGCACGTGAAAGGCCGGAGACATAGGCTACAGTATAAAAAAAAAGTTAATCCAGATCTTGTAGTGGATATCAAACCAAGTTTACGACAAAGAAAGTTACAGGAAGAACGTCTAAGGCGACAGCAGATTATGGAAGAATATTGGAAGCGCAGAGAGGAAGAACGTTGGAGAGAAGAAATGAGAATGATGGAGGAAGAAGAGAGAATGTACTGGGAAGAAAGAAGAAGATATGAAGAAGAGTTAGAATATTATGAATGGCATCGACGCTATGGCCGTGATATGCGTATGGCTGCTCCTTTACCTCCACCTCCTCCTCGTCCTTATATGATGCCCATGGGAGGACCTGGACCTGTAGGTCCACCAATGGGTCACAATATGAGACGCCCTGATTCTGTAGATGATCGTCATGTAGTAGCCAAACATACACAGATTTATCCCAAAGAGGAGGAATTGAATGCTGTTCAGAAGATAATTACAAACACAGAAAAAGCTTTGAAGCTAGTCTCTGATTTTCTTACTGAAAGTGACATGCCCAAACAAGAACAAAAAGAAAAGGAAGAAAAGGCTAAGGGAGATGTGAAAGAACAAGGTGCTGATATAGAGGATAGCCAGAGCTCTACCCAGCCTCACAGAGTTCTGAAAGGGGTAATGCGTGTAGGAGTATTAGCAAAGGGACTTCTTCTCACTGGTGATTTATCAGTACAGTTGGTAGTGATGTGTTCTGAGAAGCCAACTCGTACCCTTTTAGAGAGCGTTGCCGATAATCTTCCAAAACAGTTAGCTGCAGTTTCTACAGAAGATAAATATGAAGTTCACCGTTGTGTAGAGGAAGCTGCCATCACAGTGAATTCCCTTGCAGAACCAAAGATAACAGTCACTGTTACGCTTACATCTCCAGTCATGAGAGAATCGAATGTTCCAGAGGGAACTGCATCTACCCCTACTTCTAGTACTACCAGTAGCAGTGCTACCACTACCACGACCTCGCCTATTTCAACTGCTCCAACTGCTCCTGCTGAGACTGTTAAAGACCCACCGGATGTTCTGGACAGGCAGAAATGCCTGGAAGCCTTGGCCGCCTTACGTCATGCCAAGTGGTTCCAGGCTAGAGCAAGCAGTCTTCAATCTTGTGTCATGGTGATTCGTATTTTGAGAGACCTCTGTCAACGTGTGCCTACATGGAGTCGTTTGAGTAGCTGGGCCATTGAGCTCTTAGTTGAAAAAGTAATCAGCAGCAGTGGGCAGCCTCTCAGTCCCGGAGATGCACTTCGTCGTGTATTGGAAGCACTAGCTTCTGGTATATTATTACCAGGTGGACCTGGTCTTCTTGATCCATGTGAGAAGGATCCTATGGATGCAGCTGTAAGTTTAACAAACCAGGAGAGAGAAGACATAACTGCCAGTGCACAGCATGCTTTACGACTTATTGCATTCCGCCAAATTCACAGAGTAGTGGGTATGGATCCTCTACCCCCACCTAAATTTGTGAGAGGACAGTTCCCTCGTAAGCGCCGTCGTTATAATAGTACAGGAGAAGGAAATGATTCCGAAGGAGGAGATGGAAAGAAAGACAAAAAAGATGAAGCTGAAGTGAAGATGGAAGTATCAGAAACAACAGAAGTAACAGATGCCAATGCCAGAATAAAGACTGAAAAAGCTTAATGTGTCTATATCTTAAATGTCATTTTGTTGTGATATTCATTATCATTTTGTGCTTACAAGTAGCCTATTGACAATTATCAGTTTTCAGCGTCACTCTTTTACATCTTGTAGTCTTTGACAATTTCAAAGAAAACAAAAATATTGTAAGTAGCATTTCAACTGATACTGCATAAATGATATGCTGTTAAACTACACATACACATGTATTTGCTTATATTGTAATTGTTCCTATGCATATTTTTGCAGCCTTGTTCATTGGTTTATATGCACTGTTAAGTTTTGTTTCTCTCATGTGAACGTACACGTGAATTTTTTTTTTTTTTTAGCACTTGTATGAGTGAATGTCATTAAAATGAGAACCAACCTTTTTTTTTTGTTCCTGCTCTGTTGTGTAATGTATCTCTCAAATTAATTTCTGTATCTCAGGGTTAATGTAATTGTAATCGATTATAAATTTTGATGTTATGCCCTATTGTTTCAGATTCTCAGAGATGTGATGAATCGAGGCTCATGTTATTAACATGCAGAGGTGACGAGAATGACTTGAAGCATGTGATAATGATGTGCTTGTGAAAGTTTCTTATGATACAAAGACTAATCTTTTAGTAAGCATGAAACTTACTTTTATTGGCCCACTCCCAGTGGAATGAAACTTTGAAAACCAGGGGTACCATATTCATCATCTCTGAATCAGTTTAGGGTATTGGAAATTATGAAACACTGGCAGTGTTATTGCTAATCATTTGCTGCTAAAAAATATGTTATACTGTTGTGTTAAGCAAGAATGATTTATCATTGCCAAAATGGTTGGATAATTAAACGTAGCATTTATTAATGGCCATTATATATAATGGTTCTTTCCTTGGCACTTCATTATCAGATCAGAATCAAACCTCCATGCACAACAAATAACCCTATATCATTTTTTTTAGTTTTCCTTGAAGGTATTTTTTTTTATATAGTATTGGCAAATTTAATACTGCTGGCTTGCCAAAGCAGCCACACGTCATTCCTTGCATGCTTCTGTGGAGATGCAGTTTTAGTTCTACTCGTAAATGTCATGTACAATGTAAACTGATGTTTGTGTTTTCTAAAATTATTTATATTTACATATTTTATTTCCTAGCAACCCAAGCTTTTTAATAAAACCAAATGCAATTGGAAGAACAACGGTACATTGCGCTTTTCGATTGGAATAGGCTTAAGTTCGATTCCCGTCGCGACGAAGGAATCTTTATCTGGACGATTTTCAATCGAAGGTGAGTTAGCCGACCTCATACGGAGGTAGCAGGTTTTTTTTTTTTTCTCCCGGAAACTCGGGTTTTTCATCCCGCATGCAGACAAATCGGCCCTTCAGAACACACGCAATTTACAGACAAAAAATAGTTGTTGTGGTGGTGGAGGTGGACGGTAGATGGCGTTGATGGAGATGATTCGTAGTAGAGGTTCGGTGTAGTGGTTGAGACAGTTGTAATAGTATGTGTCCTCCCGCGATGAGTCTTCGGACTCCTTAGAGGTGTTAGGAATTAATAATAATAATAATAATAATAATAATAATAATAATAATAATAATAATAATAATAATAATAATAATAATACCCTACATACCAAACACCGCATCATCGCAGCAAAACTCTTCGAAGTAAAAGACATTATTCCATCTAACATAAAAAAACTCCTATATCACGGTATCTGCGAATCCCTACTCAGATATGGTATAATCTATGCAAACACATGAAACAGCCACTTAACAAAATTAGAAATATTACATAGGAAAATTGTGTCAAGAGTGATTTGGACACTTTATACACACCTGCCATTATCCGACCAGCACATGGCGATACACAGAATCCTGAGCATTAAAAATCTGAAACACACATAATATTACTAAAGAATTACTTCAACATCACCCATCGAAACAACAGAGACACATAACAACTCTTTACATCCCTACATCCTTCAACAACTCATACGGATCTTTTGTGAGATCACGTCAGATACCCACACTACTCAACAACCTAACAAGAAACTTAAAACACATACTGTATATAACTACAGAACATTAAAGCACGAACTCTGGAAAATATACCAACAAAGTTAATATACCATTAACACTAATATACACATCACAAATCACCAGCATCCAATGCCTACATCACATCCATAAACAGTAACAATAACATAAATAGCAAAGACTAATCTCACTCTCCTCATAAAAGCTAACCCAAACCTTCGAAGTAGGTGGGATTAATCCACCTCATTTATCTACACGTGATCCTCATAATCAAAGACTGCAAATTATGTAACAAAACAGTCAGTAGAGTGTATAATAATAATGAAGAGACTGACATAAAAAAATTGTGTATGAAATAGGCTGTATAATAATAAGCTATTATTATTATTATTATTATTATTATTATTATTATTATTATTATTATTATTATTATTATTATTATTATTATCCTCAGATCCTCAGATGAGCTTACAAATAAGCTTCGAGGATGAAAGCTGAGAAATTACATCTCACCCAAGACAAAAAAAAAAAAAAAAGTATGTATCATATGTAACTAAATGCATGTAAAGTACGTATCACATGAAAACCAATGTATGTAATCTATGTATTATATGTAAACAAATGTACGTAATGTAAGTATCATATGCAAACAAATGTAAGTAATGTTGTATTATGTGTAATCAAATGTATGTAATGTATATAATAACTGTAAAAAATGTATGTAATGTAATTAAAAAATATTTTAAAACAATTATTATTATTATTATTTGTTGTTAATTTTGAAATATAAGTGTAATAGATAAAATGTAGAAAAAAAACTAGTATATATATTTATACAAATTTAATCCATAACCAATATTGTCAAAATGAAAGAGATTACTCTTAGCATAATATATTAATCATTGTAAATATGTATGTGAAAAAACGTAAAATATGTTATTATTAATAAAAAAATATTATTAATATTATTTTCAATTTAAAAATAGCATTGTGAAAAAGTGAAATGAATCCATTCACATTCCCTGCTGATACCAAAAAAGAAACTATGAATATAATTTGAGAATTAATTGAACTGCAGATGAAAATATAAATGTAAATGACAAAATGCTGAAAAAAAAAAATGTATATTTATCTAAAAAAATTATTCCACAACTAATATCGTTAATATGAAAAATCTCTCTCTCTCTCTTAACACATGAAATGAATAATTGTAAATATGTAATGAAAAATGGAAAATACATTGTTAGTTATTATTATTTATGTATTTAAATAAGATATTCACTTAACATTAAATACTGAATATTTGTAGTGAACAAAAATGTAATAGTAATACTTCAATTGTATATTTGTAAATATTTTGTATATATGAAGAAGATAATAAACTTTGTCAAAAAAACCAACAAAAAGCTTGTCATTATTATTATTATTATTATTATTATTATTATTATTATTATTATTATTATAAAAACCTCCATGGAGTCAAAGACTCATCATGGGAGGTCCACTGTTATACACACAGTTTATCATACCGCGGCTTAAATATATTCACTGTGTCTGCGCTCACCACACTCTCGGATAATGCACTCCAATCACCCATCACTCTCCATGCAAAAAAACTGCTCCTCACTACCTTGTTCACACCCTCCTTATACAGCTTCCAGGGATGACCTCTTGTTCTCCTGATATCTTCACCCATTCTGTGCAAAACCTCCCCGACATTAATCTGGTAATAACCTCTTAACAGCTTATATGTATCGATCATATCCCCCTCCTCCTCCTCCTTCTCTCCACCAATTTCTGCAAATAGCATTTTGTTAATCTGTTTTCATACTCTACATTCCAGAGACAGAAACCACCTTAGTCAATCGCCTCTGAACTTTTTCCAACGCATCTTCATCTTTTTTGAAAACCAGGTGACCAGATCTGTGCACAGTAATCCATATGTTGCCTGATCAAAGCCTAATATAAAGGAAACCATAACATCCGTACTTCTACAAGTCAGTGTCCTCCGCATCATTCCCATTATCCGCTGTGTGGTCTTCACAATTTTAGTAACATGTCCCAGAAATTTTAGGTCCTTGTCTACAACCACTCCCAGATCTCTCATCTCCTCTACCTCTTCCAAGATATTTCCACCGATTGTGTACTTTACATCCCATCTCTGCTTCCCAAATTTCAAAACCTTACACTTTGAAACATTGAATTGATATCCCCACTTATTTACCCATTCAGCCAGTGTATTCGAGTCCTCTTGCAAAGCTACAGCATCCGCTATACTCCTGATAGCTCTTCCCAACTTTGCATCATCTGCAAACAACTGCATGTCACCATTCAGACCTCTCCAAATATCATTTGCATACAAATTAAACAGCAATGGACCCAACACAGACTTTTGAGGTGCAGCACCAGAAACTTTCCTCTTCTGGGATATCGCTCCTCCATAGACAACTCGCTGATACCTATCAGACAGCCAATCTCCAATCCAGTGAACTAATCTACTGTTCAGCCACATCCGTTCCAATTTAATTACCAGCTTGTCGTGTGGCAATTTATCAAAAGCCTTTGTAAAATCTAAACAGACCACTATATATGTAACACTCTTATCCAACGCATTTGTCACTTTATTATTAAAAAATAAGCAGATTGCTAAAGCACGATCATCTTCCTTTAGTAAATCCATGCTGACCGCCAAAGAGTATTTTTCTGTTGTCAACTCAATTCTGAATCTTAGTCCTAACTAACTTCTCTAATACCTTAACCACAACTCCAGACACACAGACTGGTCTATAACTCAAAGCCTTACTCATCACCTCCCTTATGAATCGGAACAATTTTACCCTCTTTCCACTCTTTTGGAACTTGACCCAGTGAGAGATTCATATTGAAAAGATATGCAAAAGCTGTTGTTAACTCTCTGGCACATTCCCTCAAGACACGTGGTGAAATAGCACCAAGTCCCCCACAGCCTTATTTACATCAAGTCTATTCAATTCCTCATATACCTCTTGTTCACTTACTAACAGTTCTTCCTTCTCCTTCTTTCCCACTACTCTCAAGTTCTGCATGATGCATTCACAAGAATGAAATACCTTTATAAATTGCTCCTTAAATATCTCAACTAACTATCTCCTTCTCAGCGGTTACATTCCTCCTTTTTCACCAATCAATGCCATCCTACCATAATAATTTTTTCTTCTACTGGCCACATATCGAAAAACTACTTAGGATTCTTTTTGGCCGCTTTAGCTAACTGCTGCTCATACAGCATTTTTGGCACCCTTATCAAGCTAGTCACCTTCCTAGCCCGTTCTTTGTACTTCTCTGCAACTGGTTGTTATAAATACTCATTTTGTGTTTCTTCCATAATACCTTCTTTTTCCAGATTGCACACCTTATCTCTTGATTTATCCATTTTACACATACTCTATTTACCCTCTTAACCTTTGGAATACACTCTGATATTGCCTCCACCAAATAGCTCATAAGCATGGCCCAAGCAGCATTAATATCCTTTCCATCCAGTTCCTCTTTCCAATTTATTATCGCAAGCTGTTTCCTGAGCTTTTCATAATTACCAGTCTTATAATTCCACATATATCCCTTTCTAACAGACGTCCTCGAATGACTGATCACTCTGAAATTGTCTTTCAGAAACTCCAAAAATTCATTTTCTTTACTCCCAGATGCAGTCTCTTGCTGCCAGTCTATATTACCATAATTAAAGTCGCCCATAATGATCACTCGTTTCTTGCTAGCTAGGCCAATTTGCCTATACATTTCCTTCTCATTACCCTCCATATTGCCAGGTTTATAGCAACTAAATATTTCACCATGTTTATTTCTACCACAGGTGATAAATGATATTGATATTGAAAAAAAAAATTATGTACATTTATAATAAATTAAAAAAAATCAATGTACCCTACATTTTGTACTGAACAGAAAATGTAATAGTATGATTTATTATATATATGTGAATACTCTGTATGATGATAAATAAAATATTATTATTATTATTATTATTATTATTATTATTATTATTATTATTATTTATTGGAAAAATTTAATTTGTATTTTAAAGAATGTCAAATACCGAAAAAATTGTATTTTGAGAGTTCGCTGGAGTCATGAGTACGCCTGTAATAATAGAGTGCGAGGTTACTGGCTAGAAATTAGCAATTTGGATGAAAAGATGAGTCGTCCCAGAGTTGAAGTTCCTGATGATTTAACTAAAATGTTAATTAGATTTGTTGTTAATTTTCTACTTGATCGACCACCCGACATTATTGACTATACTGCTGATTACTTTATTAGAGTTCGCCAGGAACGTGACAGCAAAAAAGAGAAGCTAGAGATAGACGAAGGCAAAGTTAAAAAAGTCGAACAGAAAGAGGAACGAATTAGTAAGTGGCAATATTTGATCTCGTCAGTTTTAAATTTCCTAACTTAATTAAGCATGCCTTTGGTCATCACATAAATATAGCTTAGTAGCATTAATAAAAGTTCAGTTATCATGTAATGCCACTAACAACACTGGTTACGAAACAGAAGCTATTGCACTAATTGTGAACTAATCGTAAATTGCCAAGCAAAGAATACGATCTCCAGTAAGCCAAATACCAATTTCCTCTTGATGTAAATATATATATATATATATATATATATTAAACACTATTACTGATCTTTCCCGAGAAGAAAACATTAACACTCGGATAATTCATGAAAAAATATTTAATTATACCATATATATGTAATTATGGACTCGGTTGTTGTGATACATTTTTAAAAAAATATAGATTTAATGACTTAAAAACCGAGATAACTTATAAAATTTTTTATGAGAATAATACAACTAGTTTCGGCTTATAACAGCCTTCATCAGGTATTCATTAAAGGAAGAGAATAGTAATAAACATATATACATCTAATGTATATAAAAAGCAGGCTGATATTGGAACTTGAGTACTTCAAAGAAACAAGAACTGTCGCGAAATTCATAGAGGCGTGGAATCCGACTGGTACCCTCTTCTGGATTGACGACGACAATATGCTTCATCTGAAAGATAACTCAGACTGAAACTGAACTGTAAATTTTTAATTCATTTGTTGCATTCTGTATTGTACACCCGAAAGGAAAATGTTTTCTTTCTCTGAAATATATATACTTAAAAACTTATAATATATAATATGTAAATAGTCCTTGTTACCTATCGTGTAATGTTTATTTTAACAAGTTAAATAAAAAAAAAAAAAAAATCTATCTATCTATCTATCTACTATCTATATCATCATCATCATCATCATCATCATCATATCTATCTATATATATATATATATATATATATATCATCGAGGGAGAATGTGCCAACAACATCGCAGAACGCAGAACGTTACTGATTTGATGGGTGAAGCATAAATGCTTTTCATATTCCCCTTTATCTGAGAGGGAAGTTCTTTGAGTGTAGAATTATTGAGCTTTAAGCTCTCCCTGGAAGGGCAGTGAGATTAGCTGTGTTCAGCTGAGCACAGACTTGACTTGGTTCTTTTGTATTTGTAGAATTCTGCTTCATTGTAGTCTGAAGGTTGCTTGATCAGCGGGTTTGGATGGTTCTTTGTCTTGGTGAAGAACTTTTCTGCTAGGTCATGGAGGAAGGATGTGATGTAGGGAATGTTGACTTCTCTGTGAATCTGGGAGTTTCTAATAAACCATGGAGCATCCAGAATCATTCTCAGGCATTTGTTCTGTATTCTCTGCAGCTTTTGAATATTTGTATTCGAGATATGGCTCCATGCAGGAGACGCGTAAGTGATGACTGGGCGTATTACCATCCTGTATATTTGTTCTGGGTATCCAGTTTACTTCTTCTGTTGACCATGGGGTAGAGCTGCGCGATTACATTGGATGTCTTCGAGATTATGTGTTTTATATGACTGGTGAATTGGAGTTTTTTTGTCAAGTATCACGCCTTCGTTCTGCCATGGAATCTTGACTCCTATCAGGTGTATGTCTTCCTTGGTCTGAAACTTCTTTTTAGTGAACAGTATTGTGAACTCTTTTGTGGGTTTGCTTGGATCCTCCAGTCCATCAGCCATTTCTCCAATGCATAAATATTGCTTTGGAGTCTTCTGATAGCTAGTTTGGGGCTGAGAGATCTTGCTAATAAAGCAGTATCATCTGCGTTATATGCAGATGATACTGCTTTATTAGCAAGTTGAACATGGGTTTTGAGGGATATCAGCTATGTAGCTGGAAAATAGCTGAGCCCTGCGGCACTCCTGCCAGGATCTTGGGCCGGTTGATAGAGTTTCATTTATTTTGACTTGCATGAATCTGTCTTTGAGGTATTTGTTAATTATTTTTACTAGGTTAATTGGTATATTGAATTTGACGATTGGCAACAGCATCGAATATATATATATATATATATATATATATATATATATATATATGAAATAGAGTTGAATGACTTAAACCGAGTTTAAGTCATTCAACCGAGAATTCAACAAAGAAGTTTCAGACCAAGGAAGACATACATCTGCTAGGAGTCAAGATTCCATGGCAGAGCGAAGTCGAATATCTAGGCGTGATACTTGACAAAAAACTCCAATTCACCATTGGAGTTTTTTATGGCATAATTTAAAATTAAAAATTATATATATATATATGACGATTATATATATATATATATATATATTTTTTTTTTTTAATTTAAAATTTTTTTTTTTTTTTTTGATATAGCACTGTTGAAGAAATGATGGATATGTGCTATTCGATTGAAAAACATCTGAGTTCGATTCTTGTCATGAGAAAAAATTTTATATGAACTTTTTAACCGACAGCAAGTTAGCCGATCTCATATATAAGTTGCAATTTTCTTCCCAGAATACGGATTTTTCATCCCACATACAGACAATTCGCCCAGAAAACACATGCATATAACAGATGAAAAGGATATTGGTGGACAGTAGAATGGCCGTAGTGTGAATAGTGGATTACGTAGTGTATAGATGGTTGGATTGGGTATATAAACTGTGAATTGTGGAGGGATGAGTGCCTTCCGGCGTTGAGTCCTTGGATTTCATGGAGGTGTCAATAACATCACTTCTATAGATGAAGTAGGTAAACATGAAAGATGCGACTTGTAGGTGTATCTCCGTCATTTTGCTTTTTTCTCTTATATCCGCCATTAATTTTCGTCCAAGTGTGTAAAAATTCTCACAGCACTTTATAAGATAAGGAACTCCTTAAATTTGTCACATTTATTTTAATTCTATTAGGATGAATTTTTATATTACTTTCTGCTGAATGTAATTTCTGCAATAAGTATATTACGAATTTAGTCAAAAGCGATTGCACGATACTAATTGAGGGATATGCGGGGGGGGGGAACTTCTTTCCTGAAATCCCTTCTTCATTTTAGCCCGATGAGACTGGATAAGAAGACTTAAGAGTCATAGTTCCAAATTTTGTTGAAATCAGTTGAAGAGTGCAACTTGTCTAGTGGCGGTAGTGGCTCTCTCTATGTGCAAATAGTAGCGTTGTTGTAGATGGAGGTTTATGCAACACAGGCAGTGAGTTGTGTAGTGTTGTATGCCCTTTCACGATCAGTCCTTGGAGGTGTTCACTAATAATAATTTTTTTTTTTTTTTTTAATAATATTTTTTATTGATTTCAAAATGTTTACACAATTACGATAATCATCTTTAGTGACATTCCAACTTGTAATTTTTAAAAAATTCAGCACTAAGTACAGCATATGCGATTCAGTTTCTACATTGCATTTCAATTAAAATTTTGATAATAATACTTTTTTGCATCTAAATTTACAACACATGTTCTTCTAATATTATTATGAAGATTATATGGAATTTTTGAATAATGGATAATAATAATAATAATAATAATAATAATAATAATAATAATAATAATAATATGATAATGTCTCAGATAAATTACATACACACACACACACATATATATATATATATTTTTATAGTTTATTATCTCTCAAATAATTACATGAATATACTAATATTTAGGCAACAATGCATCTTTTTCTTGCAAAATGGTTCAGTAAGAATTATAATTACTCTTAATATCATTATCATTTGCAGAATTTCTCATTGACACAAGAGTAAAAAGTGTGTATTATTACCATTAATAATAATCATGATAATCGTGTTTATTATTAATGACTCACAAGTTAAACAATATTACTTATGTTGCAGTTCACATAATAATAATTTTTTTAAATTTAAATTGTAAATTAAATATATAATTTTAAACTTAAATATATAACTGAAGTATTACTATCACATTTTCTGTTTACTACTAGAATTCATTACAGAATGTTAAGTGAATAATGTTAGATAAATACTACTACTGGGATGTAACTCAACTGCACCCTCGAAGCTTTGTAATTAGCTTATCTGAGGGTGATACTGGTTATATATACATATATTTGTTATTGATTTGGTTGCTGTGTTGGAAGTAGGCAGATCTTTGGGAGGTCAAATGAATGATCTGAAAGGTCGGATCAAAGTGAAATTGCCGATATATCCTGTGTTATTCCATCTGTCTTGATGGTTCACGTTCCTTTTTTATTGCGGGCTTCTTTTTGAACTATTTAGGAGGCTTTTTTCTTCACAGTGGCAGCCTTTCTATGTCTTCTGTGCTTTTAATTTGTATCGGCTTTGAAGTTTGTGACTTCCTTATGAATATCTTGGCATCTCTGGTCCACAAAAATTGGTAATTTTTTTTTATTTTTGCTTTTCGTGTTTGGTACAACAGATTCTGGTTGAATGGTGTTAAATATTCGGATAGGAAGATTGGTGTATTGTTTTGCTGTGCGTTCAAGTCCTTGGCAACTGGTTTTTTCTGCCTGCTGGCTTTTATGAGATTGTCTCTTGTGGACTTGCTCTTAAGACGAATTATGACTGGGGCAGGTCGTGAGAAGCCTTGGTTTTTGCTCTTCCTGAGCTCTTCTTTAGTAGTAATAATAATAATAATAACAACAACAACAACATTATTATTATTATTATTATTATTATTATTATTATTTGTTGACCTATCTTAATTCTGACTTCAGTCAGACGGTTTTTGGAGAATATAATGAAATGTGGTATTTAAAATCTTTCTTAAAAATGGTTGAGTTAGTTCAGCTTTGGTTATTATTATTATTATTATTATTATTATTTTAAACTTAAATATATAACTGAAGTATTACTATCACATTTTCTGTTTACTACTAGAATTCATTACAGAATGTTAAGTGAATAATGTTAGATAAATACTACTACTGGGATGTAACTCAACTGCACCCTCGAAGCTTTGTAATTAGCTTATAGAAAGACAGCATAATTTAATTAAAGAGACAACGGACCTACGGCAAGAACTAAACTCTCGAAAGCAACAGTACGAGCTCTCAAACCAACAGCAGCACAAAAATGACCTCCTCATAAATGGTCTCCCAGAAATAGCTACGGAACCTCTAAGAGACACTGTAATACAACTAAGCCAAAACATCGGCTCCCCCATTGAACCAAGAGACATCCAGTCAATGCATCGGTTACCACAAAAAAGGAAAAGAGAAAATAATACCCGTCCTTCTCCTGTCGTAGTGCGACTCACCAACAGCCTAACAAAAACTACACTTATAAAAGCTAGCAGGATTAAAAATCCAGTAGTAAAGGATCTGAAAGGAGACCACAACAACACCCCAATATACTTGTCTGAATACCTTACTCCACACTATCAGAAAATATTCTACCAAGCAAGGAAAGTAAAAACAGAAAACAATTACCAGTTTATATGGATAAGAGACAGCAAAATATTCCTTAGAAAGACACAAGACTCAAAACCAATCGAAATAAAATCCGTAGATGACCTCAACAGGCTGTCACATTGAAAGGAATATTGACAACTCGTAAAGAAGGACCAGCACCCCAACCAACATGAATGCACACCATCAAGCAGACGTAATCACTCCGGAACATGATAATTGCCACATTCTGAAATCAATATCAGAATGGAAACAACTGACAATCCCCAAAAAAGGACTATCTATTCTCCACATCAACATCAGAAGCATTCAAAAATACTGGCTGACCCTGCAAGCTTATTTGAAGGAAGATATAGACGAAATAGACATTTTAATACTGACTGAAGTATCTACGACAAACGAAGAGGCATCCTCCTACCAAATGCCACACTTCCAACAACACAAACACTGCAGACAAACAAAACGAGGTGGTGGTATAATAATATTTACAAAACATAAACTAGAAGTAACAGAAATAAACTATAAATTAGAATACGCAGAAAACATATGCATCGAAATTAAAAACATCAAACAAGAAAACTCCCTGATATTAAACGCAATATACAGACCACCCAACTTAAGCACCACAAAATTCCTAGAAGAACTAAACAGATGACTTTCAGCCACGAAAGTAGGCACCTCAAAATACTTGATAATAATAGGAGACATTAATATAAACATTAGGAACATAAATAACAACACAGAACAATACCTAGACCTATTATCGGCATATAACATAACCCCATCCATACAGTCGTATACACGAGAAGAGATAGTCGGAAACACAACAACCTCAACCTGCATTGATCATATAAATATAAGGGCCACTCCAAACAGCCACACAGCAGCCGTCATAACATGCAAACTAGCAGACCATTATTTCACAGCATTGCAGTTACACACTGAACCAGAACCCATAAAAATCACTGAGACTACAAAACAGTATCATAGCATTGTAAACCAAGCAATAGTGAACGATGAAATCAGAAAAACAGACTGGATGCAGATAGCATCTTTAGACTCTGCTGAAGCTGTATATAATAATCTTAAACTTGCATTTAACAAAATATACAACAAAGCATTAACAAAAATAAAAATACGCCCCCAAACGAAACAAAATCCATGGATAACAGACAACATACTAACAGACATACAAAGAAAAGATGCCCTATGGAAACAACTTAAGAAGTCACCGAACAAAATCGCTTTAAAAGCTGAATACAAAAGAAAACGGAATCTCCTAACAACCCAGATTCGAACGGCAAAAAGAAACTATTACAGCAACAAATTAACAACAGCACAGAATGACATAAAGGAAACCTGGCACCTGATTAATGAAATGCTGGACAATATACACAGAACCACTGCCACAGAAACAATAAAACACAGCTTTGCCTGCGACCCCAAATCCCTTAAACAGTTGGCAAACAACTTTAATCAGCACTTCGTGAACTCTGTCCAAAAGCTACAAGAAACAACCTTTCCTCACACATACGAACATTCTCCACTAGGTCCACGAGCAACCCAGTCGATGTGGTTCCCCACAGTAACAAAAGAAGAACTATCACTGGCAATTCAACAAATTAATCCTAACAAAGGACCGGGGATAGACGGAATCACAAAAGACATCAAGAAACACTCAACCGACCTACTTCCAGTTATACAAAAACTGTTAAATAAAATCTTCGAAACGGGACACATACCTGAAACACTGAAGACTGCATTAATCACACCCATACACAAACAGGGAAAAAGAAACATAATAAGTAATTACAGACCTATCGCCACGCTGCCTGTAATCAACCAAATCATGGAGCGCATTGTACATCAGAAACTCTCCACATACGTTGAAAAATTTCAAATCATACCCAAAACACAATATGGCTTTCAAAAAAATAAAGGAACAGCAACACTCCTGGAAGATTTCACAGATCTAATAAACGCTGCATTGGATAAAAACAGAATAACATTAGTGGTATTCATTGACCTAACAAAAGCATTTGACACACTAACACATAAAACCTTGTTAACGAAACTTACCCATATCGGAATTGGAGGTCGTCTACTCCAGTGGTTTAAAGCATACACGAAAAACAGAAAGCACATCACACGTATAGGATCAGCACACAGCAAAGAGGTACATGTAACCTGTGGAGTACCGCAAGGAGCTGTCCTATCTCCCATTCTATTTAACATATTCACACACGACATAAGCCAACTCCCCCTAAAAAGTAAAATCTTCCAGTATGCAGACGACACTGCCATAGTATCCATTCACAACACTGCAAAAATCGCTTACAAAAATATGCAACATGACATCAGTCAAATCACTAACTGGTTAACCGAAAACGGCATATATATAAACCCTGGAAAAACAAAGCTAATGATATTCAAAAACCCCCAAACCCTGCCCATAGAAACTAAATATCTCACTATCAAACATTCATCCTCCTATACACAAAGTGCAGAACCTAAAATCACAACCATCACACAGGTGAAAACAACACGCTACCTTGGACTTCACTTCGATGCAGATCAAAGTTGGAATAGCCATACAAACTACCTACATACCAAGCTTAGGATAATAGCAAGCAAACTATACAGATTAAAAGACATTGCCCCAACCCACATAAAAATGCTAATCTATAAAGCATTATGTGAAAACATTTTAAGATATGCAATCACATCATACGCATTCTGCACAGACTACAGACTTAACAGGCTACAATGGTTGCAAGATAAAATGATAAAACTGATATTCTGGGAACAACCCACTCTTATGCAGGAAGCATGGACAAAACACAAAATATTTAAGGTGAAACACTTACGCCACTACACAGTCATGTTAAAACACTACTACAGCCCAACATATAGAGTAACCAGAACAACATATCAAATAACAAGACCACAGTCAACAAACTACATAACATATAAGTACAACAATCACTACAGCAAAGCCACCCGAAACTTCTACGTACCTGACATGATAAACAAACTGCCGTTCGACAACAGAAACCTAGGAACATACAGAGAGCTGAAACAGGCACTATATAAATATTATAGCGAGAATGAAAATTAGAGCAATTCCTGTTTCTCTCTCCCCCACCACACATACACACACACAAATCACGACAATCCCCCCTCTCAAAAAACCACCACTACAAGAACACAAAGAAACAAACACACCATGTCTAAATCCAACCCTATTTGCACAAAAAAAAAAAAAAAAAGTTAAACTGTAATAGCAGTCGAAGTCTTTCAAGCACGTACCAACAAACAGTAAAATCAACACCTGGCTTGTGACCACTATGGGAACACAACCATGAAACCACCACCCTCTGTCATCTGTTATCTTCCTCAGATAAGCTCTGCTAAGCTTCAAGGAAGAAAATTACTAACTTGCAAGTATCTGCTATACACACTTGTAATGCGTTATAATTATTATATACATATAATTACTACAGCAACTATGTATGCAATTCATCTGAGACACAAAAAAAAAAAAAAATTCTGTATAATCCTTATTGTAAATAATGTAAATATTGTTATTGTATGTAACTTATACTGAGACATAATAAAATGTAAAAAAAAAAAAAAAAAATTATAATAATTATTATTATTGAACAGTGTGTGTATGCTGCATTACTGCATTGTATCGTGAATTGTGTGCACATTGGTGCCAATCCATATTTAGCTAGTTTAAAAAAATGTATATTCATATTTATAAAATGTACTCTGCATTTTGTATATCGAATTTTCGTACTGTCCAGAAAAGATAATATGTTTTTCATTGTGTGTGTGTGCAGATACTCTGTGTGATAGTAAACCTTATCATTTTCATTGTAAAAACAAATAAGTCGTTTATAAAAAAAAATAATAATAATAATTATTATTATTATTATATTCTAAATTCAAAAATTCTGTATAAACCGTATTGTAAATATTGTAAATATTATTATTGTATGTAATTTATACTGAGACATAATAAAATGTTAAAAAAAAAAAAATTATTATTATTATTATTATTATTTTCAGCAGCTGATTGATGTTTTGGTAATCATGTGGTAACATGTGTGTGGGTGTGTGATAATATTGGTTAAATGAAATTTGTCCAATTGGATTAATATTGTAGCACCTCCAAGGACTCATCGTAGGAAGGTACACCACTACACCTCACCATCTCCCTTATTCAATTCTCCAAATACACCAGACTATTGCCATCAAAACAGACAGCACCATATACTTCCCACCACTAGCATATTTTATCTGAAAATTGTGCGTGTTTTCATGGCCGATTTTCCTGTATGCGAGATGAAAAACCCGAATTTTCAGAAAAAAAAAAAAAACCTACTACCTCCGTAGGAATTCGGCTAACTCATTTTCATTTGAAAAAGTCCATATAACGATTCCTCTCGTCATGAGGAGAATTGAACTCAGTTCTTTTCCAATAGAAGGGCGAAATGTATCGTTTCTAATTGCGCAATGCAAGCGGTTATATGAACGTGTGTTTAATCGCAAAGCTGTTTTCTATCGGTATCAGAAGTCTTCCGAAGTTTGAGAGTATAATAATTCACTGTTAATGTACAACGTGATTGGTGTTATTAGATAGCTCCAACTAATCACATCTTACTTAGAATCATGGCATGCATCGAATTTGATTACCCAAGCAATTGGAAAGTTTTCTCTACGTGTGAATACTGGAATATGGAAGCATTCCTATTGCAGCAGTCTGTTTCAGTCATTTATTAACTTCCAGCATGAAATAACAGATAATTTCAGTGATTTAGCTAAACTACATAAACCGCTAACATCATCAGCAGAACAAGTGGTGAAAGATATAGTGGCTGAACTGGCTGTAGAAAAGATTTAACCACTGATTAGAAAAATGGATAAAGAACATAAATGAATTCATAAATAATTATCTTGCTATTGAAAATGTTTGATGGCTGTTGATATTGAAACAGAATATGGAGGAACAGACTCGAGTTTCTTTTCTGCAGTTTTGGCAATTGAAGAAGTGGGTGGGGAGTTCTATCAGTATCTGCTTTGTGTGAAAGAGATCAAATTTAAAGAAACCAGTAAGAAATCAAATTTTAAGAGACCAGTAAGAAATCATATTTTAAACGCTATGTGTAGTGAACATCGGAAAGGACGTTATCTTTCAAGACTTGCATCAAATATGGTTGGCTCCTTCTGTTTAACAGAGCCCAATTTTGCGTAAGTTGCATTTTCTCTCAAAACTCAGCCTGTAAAAGATGGAAAATACTTTGTCGTTACAGATTCCAAGAAGTGGATCACTAATGCTGGCTATGCTGATGTCTTTTTAGTATTTGCCAATGCTGAACCAAGTGATGGCCACAAAGGTATCACTTGCTTCATTGTGGACAAAGACACACCAGATCTTACTATAGGTAAGCCAGAAGAACTTGGATTATGTGCTTCCAGTACATGTCCTGTCCAGTTTTATAATGTTAGGGATTTGATAATTCTGCAATCCCAGAAAGCAATCTCTTAGAAATATGTGGTCATGGATATAAGTACTGCATTGGAATACTGAATGAAGGAAGAATTAGAATCGTTGCACAAATGATTGGCCTATCTTAATGTTGCTTTGAAAGTGCAGCAAATACATTTGAGAGGTAGCAGTTTGTAAAACCGATCTGTAATTTTCAAGTCATGTATGCAGCATCCAATAGCAGAATTGGAGGCTGCTAGATTACTCAATTATAATGCAGCAAGGTTAAAAGAGAGCGGTAAATCATTCATAAAATAGTCATCTGTAGCCAAGTATTATGCCTCAGAAGTTGCTTCATTAATTACTTCAAAGTGTATTGAATGGATGGGAGGAGTAGGATTCACTACAAATTATCTGTGGAAAAGTATTACAGAGATGTTAAAATTGGCCATTTATAAAGGAACAAGCAATATTGACTGGTGATACAGAGCAATTCTAATTCTACTCACGAATCTAAGAATAGTCTGTCAGATAACGTCGTAAAATATGGATTATTTCAAGTAATGTCGTGTTTTTTTTTATATAGATTTGATGTTTAATTCTTGTAAATAGTTCGATAGCTTCTTTGAAACTGCACCAACTGCACCAGTAACCGTTGAGATAGCAGCCGGCCAAGTTCGATTGCCAGATCGCGATATTTAGTATTTTTAACCAGTTCGTGTTGCTGATGTTGTTATCAGGGAGTACTGCGATGTCAATAATCCGAACTTGTCGATGTTCGCCTATTGTGTTCTAAATGCCGAACAGTATGTATTCTGAAGTCCCAAAGAATTTTTGATGTTTCGTTTTCCAGTACTGTCTCCATTTTATGCTGCCACCAATTATCAGAAGTAGGAACACCACATTTTTTACATACATACCAATGAACTATTTTGGTCACTTGATCATGGCGGTATTTATAATCAGTTTGGGCTATCTTGCTGCAGGCACTGATCAGATTGCTTTGATTGCATTAGTTTGTAACGTCTGTTCTTGAGATGCTAAAATAAATCCTTCTGTTTTTTTGTTTGTTTGTAACCATTTCCATACGCATGTTTGCTTTTCCAGCGCACATATCGATTATTTTTCTATCCATGTTGTAATCGGATTTATTTCTTGTTGCTTTTAGAAAGCCTTCTTGTGAATTGGCTTTGCTCAGTGTTATTGTCGATGTAATTTTTAAACTAATTTCTTCTTCTGCAACAATCTGTCTCACTTGCAGCAGACCTCGTCCGTCTATTCTTCTTGGTAGATACAGTCGGTCAATATCACTTCGTGGATGTAAGCATAGTCCTTAATTTTCTAGTGTTTTGCGGTCCAGTTTATCCGGGTCTTCTTTTCTCCAATCTATTATGTCAGCTGTGTATCGGATCACTAGTATAGCCCAGGAGTTCAGTGCTCGAATTGTGTTCAATCGATTAAGTTTTGTTCTAAGAATATTCCTGACTTTTGCCGTATTCCACTGCTGCCTGTTGTTTAACTTGCGAGTGGGGAATATCACCGGCTTCTAATATTCCGGTATTTATATTCGTTAGCTGAAATTGCTTTTATATATTTCTCCTGATGAAATTACAATTGTCAGCGTCATCAATTTTTCCTCGTCTAATAGATAAAATTGCACATGCAGTATATCCCAACCGAATTCTATTTTGATGTCGTGACCGAAAATATGAACCGTGTACAGAAATGAGTCTTTGCTGTGCCAATTTTCCATATAAATTCAAATCATCCATATACAGTAGATGGGAAATTTGAACATTATATTTGAAAATTTCTTATCCATTTTTGTTTTCTTCAAAATCATAGACAAAGATCGAAAGAAATGTTGAAGGGTAACGATGACAAGGAATCACCTTGGAAAATTCCACGTTTAATGCTAATATCTCTGAATCGTTCATTATTGACTATAAAAGTTCTTTTCCATGATTTCATAGCAGTCAAAAACAAACATATATTTTTGCTAATCCCAAATATTTCTAGTGACTTTGGGATCCAGGAGTGTAGGAGGGAGTCGAATGCTTTCTTGTGATCTATCCATGCCATGTTTAAGTTAGTTTTTCGTCTTTCTGAATTTCTGAGGATCATTTTATTAATAAGGATCTAGTCTTTTGTTTCTCTAGATTTTTTAAAATTGCTTTTTTTGTTCAATCGGATAAATCTGATAAGTAGTGGTATATGAAATTTGCTATAATTGCAGGACAGCTTAAGCGTAGTTAGTAGGCATGTTATTGAGCGATAATTACTTGGGTCCGTACCCTTATCCTTATCTTTCATGAAGAAAAGTACTCCCACATATCCACTGAGTCTGACTGCAACAAATAATTAAATTGTTCTGTTATTCGACCATATAGACTGGTTAGATGCTTTCACCAAAATCCATGTAATTTGTCTTTACCAGGTGCGCTCCAATTTTTTAAATTTCTATCCTGCACACCGACCATTTCTTTAGTAATAATGGCATTTTGCATTTGTTTTTGTTTCATTTCTGATTTCCTTAATCCATGAGGTATCTTTATTGTGTTCAATAGGATTGTCCCAGATTGACTTCCAATATTCGAGTGTTTCATCTTTTTTTAGTGAATGATTATTTATTATTTGCATTTCTATTTCTCTGCAGAGACAAAGAAGTGACGTTGGTTCAGTCAAAATTGCATATTTTGTACATATGCAATTGATTCTTCCTTCATGTCTTTTAATTTCTTGTGCAGTCGCAATAATTCTTTGTTTTATCCCTTCAGGAACTTCAGCAGTTGTTTTGTTGGGCAAATTATATGTACGGTATGTAATGAGTTTGTTTTTGATGCTATTATTTTTCAACAAACTTCCAGCTGGAAGTTTGTTGACTTTTCGTCACAACCGGATTTTCCATGGTGCAGATTGCTTCATCTTCGGCTTTTGTTCTTGCGGGTTGCAGCCAAACTTCATTATAATGATATAAGCTTTCTTGTATAAGAGCTGATTTGATACTTTTAAAATTTTAGTTGAGATTGTTTTTATCACAGCATTTGCATTTAAGAGGAGTTGTTTTAGCTTATGTTTATGTAAGGCTTTTAATGTTGGTGGTCTATAGTCATTCATGGAGTTCATATGTTCCAATAAGACCGATTCATTTTAAACTGTACTTCTGTCAAAATATTTTGAGGTATGTCGTCAGCTTGATGATCACTGAGTTGAATTTCGAAGTTAGATACAGCTACCTCCTGATAATTTGTTGCTACTGGCACTGTTGGAAAAACGCTTTGTGGAAAATGAGATTCTTTCGGGCCATAAGTTTTTGTTCTGTTAGGATTTTTTTTTTCTTTGAGTGTTTCTGTGAATGTTTGTTTACAAATCATGTGCATACGCTTTCTAAAACCCCGTTTTTCTGGTGTTGATCTGTAAAAATACTTCATAACTTCCCTGTTTTCTTCTGCAATCAATTTTTATGTTTCGTTTCTTCTAGTAGCTTTTTTAGCTTCTTACCCTGGTTGCCCAGCAAGGAGAACTAGATCCTGTAGCCCATTTGTCGCCTAATGCACAGGATTTCCAAAATATATGCAGTTCTTGATGACCCGGGCGTCGACTGATTCGGTATGGATTTCCTCTTGCTTTTCACCATTAAAATGGAGAATGGAACATTGTTAATCTGGCTCCTCAGTTGAGACCCGTGTGACAAGGGTGGCCCTAGTGTTAGCTACGCTACCGCCTGCACAGCTCTCAACATCAGTGAAGCAAGTGCTACCCGCAGTGGTAGCACTTGCAGTTGACTCACGCACCACACTCACCGAACGTAGGGTGCTAAAGAATATGTAAAAACCGCCATTCGTCGGCCGACACGTTGAATGCAGAGTTCGGGCCTCGACTGGAACACGAATCTGCACAAAAACATTCAGAACCGAGGCTCACAACATGGGTTTCCATGGTAGGACCACAATATGCAAAACTCCACATTACCCGAACAAACATGCAGCCTCGTCTTCGGTGATACAAAGAGCGTGTACAGTGGGGCGTGGAAGCTTGGAAAGTTGAGTTATGGAGCGAGCAAATGGACGGGGGAAATGTGTGGCGTATGCCTGGTGAACGTTTCTTACTAGAGTGCGTAACCCTAACTATAAACTTCGGAGATGGCGGTGTGATTAGTATGATCCTGATTTTGTTGATGGCGCACATTTTAGTGTGCGCCACGAGAAGGTGAGGATTGGACATCAGGTCAGAAGCCATAGTCAGTTCTCTGCATTCCCCAAAAGGCCACATGAAGGTCTCCTTCCAGTTATCCTGTTTTGACCATTAAGCACCCTCTTATTACATTGTATTGTATATTTGAAGACAGAAGGACAGCCAGTCTCCATTCTTCAAGGATTCAGTATTAGTGATCTTATTCTATCAATGAATCCAGCCTTCACAAGGAAAGGAGAACGAGTATGGCAGAGAACTGCCGCCATTTATTGGTCCAATATTTATTTCATATTATGCTATACTATCGACAATTTCCCTCCACATTCGTATCCAAAACAGTCTGTTAACAGTCAGGAATCTAATATTGTCAAATCTTATATTTTGGTCTTCTAAGATATTTCTTACTGCATCAATACAGCTATATCTTGGTCTTTGAATATTTTCCCTAGCATTTTAGCATCAAGCATTCGTTTTGTTAATCGTTCATCTCCCATTCTGTTAAAGTGACCGCACAGACTAAGATTTGATGTTCTCACACATTCCTGAATGCTAACAATATCGGGTTCCTTCCGATACCTTCATTTTTAACATGATTCTCCCATTTGTTGACTCTCCTAATTTTTCTCAGAACTCTCATATCTGTGGTCTTGACTTTGATTAAGTGTTATTTGTAACCCATCCCTCAAATCATAGCTTTTGTCTTGAACACTGTCTGGTATAATGCTAGTTTAGTGTTCTGACTAATTTCTCCCTTATTCCAAATAAATGTATTTAGCTGACTACCTCCATACCTGTTTTGCTAATTCTGTTGTTTATTTCCATATTTAATTTGCCATCTTCACTAAAAATTATTCCCAAATAGCTAAAATGTTTTACTTGTCTTATAGGTTTTCCATTTAGAATGCAGGTAAAGTTTTCTATGTTCCTGCCTATTTTCATAGCTTTTGTCTTTTTGTTGCTGGTTTTCAGGTGTATTTATTACACTAGTTATTCAGTGTAGTTAAGAAATTCCGAAAACTTTTGGATTTATTGAAAAGTGTAGTATCATTTGCATAAAGTAAAGAGTTGAGATGAACTGTTCTATTTTGATATCACGTTTAAAGCCACTTTCCTTCACATGTGATTCATATAGGAGAATGTTCCATATATACAAAGCTGATATGCAGATCTTTATTGTATTTCCATATTTTCCCCACTATTTATCTTATGGAACATATCTGTCTTGTGTTTGTGTAATTTGGTTAATTCATTGATATCAAATTTGAAAATTCCATTTTAGTCAACCCCCCCCAGTCTTTTGTGTAAATTAAAGCCCCCCCCCCAAAAAAAATTGTTTTTAACGTTACACAATAACAAAATCAACCACACTAAACACCTGATGGCAACAGTTACATACCCTATCACCTTGTTATCCTTAAACCTACCAATAGTCTGTAGAAGTGAGTTCAGCTTTGGATGATAACGAATCATTCTATAAGAACTCTGCTCCAGTGGCCTGGAATTCAAGCTTCTGACACCAGGCTTTACACATTTGAACAGATCGAATATCATCTACTGGAGTTGCATTTCCATATTTTTAACAGGTTTATTTGGTTTACCCCCCCCCCCATCCCAGTATTGAACTGTACAGATGACCGCATTCGTTCTCATTTTTATGTTTTTATGTTGTAAAAAACCTTCATTTTCATTTCTGCTACCTTTTGTGATAATCTCCATTTCTAAGCCTTTCCAAAAGCCTCTGGAATATATTGCTGGCTTCATATTGTTTTGTTAGGTATTTTTCACGAAGTCTTCTCATGAGACTTGTTCAGCTACTTTCATACAAGTTACAGAGGACAATGCAAGCTTTTTCCTGTACCGAGTGACTTCTCTAATTGAATCACTGTTTTTTTTTTTTTTTTTTCAGATTTTGTCACTACATCTCTGAGATTTAGTTATTGTTTTCCAGTTCTTTTACTTTATTTCTGCAGTACTATTTGTATATTTGAGTATACAGTTCACATCTGTAAATTGTTCGATTCATAATTCCTATTGAGTGCTCTAATAACTTATTTTACTTTGTCTTGATCCCTCATAAAAACAAAGCAGTTTCACAGCCGGCAAGATATTTGATTATGTTGTTGTATCATCATGTTATACGGTGCTTCCATAGGTAAGTCGCGGGGACTTCGAGACATTTGCGCTTTTGGTCAGAAATACTTGAATTTGGATCTTCCGGAATCTTTGTGAGTTCTTTTGATGTGAACTTTTATAAGGTCGTTATAAAGGAACTGTAGCAGATTTTTTTTTTTTCCCCTGCTTGAAAGAACGTGGTTTTTGATTCTCGTAAAACAGACAAACCGTTCGAACAGTTAACAAATATACTGGCTTCATAATTGTTTCGATCGTAATTCCAATTAAACCAAAACCTCATGTTATGCGTGTTGCTTTATCAAGCCTATCATATTTGATCCGCACACAGATCCCACATTTACACTGAACAAATTATAGAAAAAAGAATAGAATATAATCTGCCAACATATATGGCCTTCCTGGATTATGAGAAAGCATACGATCAAATAAACAACAAAAATAATCAGTATACTATATGAATTGAAAGCTCCACCTCAAATCACAAAAGCAATAGCAAATATAATGGAAGAAAGCTATATTAAAATTAATAATGAAAATCGAAAAAATTAAAACCAATAGAGGTCTCATTCAAGGAAGTGGATTATCACCAATACTCTTCAGTATATATATATATGGAAAAAATTTCAAAAGAGGAAGAAAAACAAAATCATAGGAATTAAAATAAGAAATAAAGAATTACCCAGCCTTTTGTATGCTGACGATCAAGCTATTTTTGTAAAAATGAAGACCAATTACAGAGAAATCTACACGTATTGAACAAGACAATAGAACAGTATGACATAAAAATCTCACTAAAAAAACGAAATCAATAGCATTTCAAGGTAAAGAAATTAAAAGATGCAAGCTAGTCATCTCATCCACAACAAAGTAATAGAACAAGTGAACAAATTTAAATATTTAGGAAATTACATAAGCCCCAATGGAGAAATCGACATTGCATATAAAAAGCAAAAATTCCTAGCAGTCATTGGAACTTTGAACAGACACTTCAATAAACAGATGTTTAGAACAACCCAAATAAAACTATATAAAATAATAGCCAAACCAATTCTGAAATATGGTAGTGAAACATGGACTTGGGGAGAACAAGATAAAAGACAAGTGGAAGCTGCAGAAATGAAGTTCCTAAGACCGCTCGCAGGCAATAAAAGAATAGACAAGATAAGAAATGAAGAAATAAGAAAACAATTATCCATAATTAACATAACAGAAGACATCACAAACTATAGAAAGAACTGGAAAAACCACATAGAATGAATGAGAACAGATGACCAAATATTGCCTGGAAATATAAACTAAAGGGACACTGATCAAGAGGAAGACCCAGGAGGAGATGGGCAGAAGACTTTATAAACCCTTGAAAACGTTACTGGCAAACAATTGCCTAAGAAGAAGAAGATATTTGATCCGCTGTTTGTTGTTCATTTATTTGTACATCTGGATAGACGTCTACTGGGGTGCACAAAGGTAATGTTAGGTTTGGACACTGGGTCAGAAGCCCAGTAGTAAATGGAGAGATGTGTTTGCCAGGTTGCTAGATTTGGCCTTTAAGCTATTAATAAGATATTTAAAAAATGTACATAGTTCTTTTCTTTCTTTTTTTTTTTGTTACACTTAGCAGAATTATTTTTACCAGAGGAATTTTTTTAAAAAATACACTGCATTTCAAATTAAAAGTTTAAATGGATACCAATGAAAAATTTCTGTAACTTCTATCAGTAAAGCAGGAAAGGTTAACAAAATAAATATTTCACAATCCATTTTTCTTTAAAATATCAAAAACGCCCTTAATATTTCTCAATCATTCATTCCAAATTTCGAGCTTCAGACGACCTAATAATTTATTTATTTATTGTATCCATACTTTTTTCTTTTGTTTTTCTAGTCAAAGTGTAATTTTGCCAGTTTTCATGTCTTTTGTTTAGCCTTAAAGAAGAGGAAAGGAATTCCTATATATATGATCATTCTCAACTTTAGTAATAAACTATCGCTTTAAATACGAACCATGTCAACATAGTCAGCTTCTGTACTTTTCTGTGCACTTATACGGTATGTAAAACCCGAAGCATGTGATTTCAGGTTTTACATTTCGTAGACGGTACCATTATGTTTATAAAATAATTTTCTGTGTGAAACAATTAAGTAATGGTTATTTTTGTTATACCATACATGCTGATAAGTACAGCATGTAATTTTTGCAGAAGTTTTGTGAGAACTAAATTTTATTAGAAATAAAAATGTTGGTACCGATTTCAGATTTTAGTGAACGCTGAAATGCCGCCGGTCAGCACTTTGTATCGTATTTCGTCCTGATAGATGATTTTGATTTCTGTAATGAAGTTTTCTTTTAAACCTCTGTGTTTGCCAGAATAGCAAATTATGCTTTTATTATGAAAACTTATTAATTTAGTAGTTCTATTATTTCTAAAGTGTGGACTGAGTGTTTTTTCAAGTATATTAAAAACTGCGTGCATTTTTTTTAAATGCCAAGAGAAAGACGACCTAATCAAAAGTTCAAAGAAGGAGACACAGATGGTGGAAGTGGGGATATGAAGATAGAACAACCAGAAAGTCCATCTGCTAAAAAACGGAGAACATCCAATACCAATAGTACGACTCAGGCAAGTCCATCATTGCCCGATTTAGTTCCCCCACCACCGTTAACAGGCTATGGAGAGACAATCATTGCCAGTAATCCGTTTGATGATACTTTAACACCATCCAATACCCCTTCAGTGCCAAATGTAGCAGTACCTACAATGAACTCAGTTTCTGGACTTCCTTTGCATTCTAAACCAGTACCCATGTCGTCAGGAAAAGTATATCCTCCAGACCAGCCAATGGTCTTCAATCCGCAAAATCCCAATGCCCCACCTATATACCCGTGTGGTATATGCCATAAAGAAGTGCATGATAATGATCAAGCAATACTTTGCGAGAGTGGCTGTAATTTTTGGTTTCATCGTGTCTGCACTGGCATTACGGAGCCAGCATATCATTTACTTACAGCTGAAGTATACGCAGAATGGGTTTGCGATAAGTGCCTATCCTCAAAAAACATTCCCCTTGTGAAATTCAAACCTTAATGTTGTAGTTTATTGTATTAGTGAAAAGAGAGGATGTGTGCGTGTGTGTTGGTTTGTATATGGAAAGATAAACAAGTGCAAATTACATAATCTCAGCAGGGTAAATACGATTATTTCCACCCGCGCAGGAAACATTCATTGGACCTTCTAGGGTACAGAATCTGTTCATAGAGTTTAACTGAACCCGTATAAGGCCCTCCCCTCCTATTGCTATATTGTGGTGTGGTAGTTACATCACAGTAATCAGTACAATTATAATAGTTTTTTTTTTTAATATAGGAAAATATATAACTAATACAGTTATAGTTCTTTTAATATAGGAAACTATACCGTAATAGATTTGCTCTATTGCTTCTATCAAATTTTTATTAGTTAACTTAATATCTGTAGTTTATATGCTGTTAAAAATTGTAACTCTGGGCATTATAGTACATACGAAGAAGTTGCATATTACTTGATTAACGCTTAAATCGCATGTACCAATTTATGCTGAATCTATCTAATTTAATTTCTTTTCTGTCCGCGAACGTGTTCATGGACAGAAAAGAACTTTTACGTATATGTTATTATAATATAAACTGATGCAAACTAGTTGATATAATTTCAAATAGTTTACATTTTTAAAAATGTTTAGCAGAGATATATTCTTTTGACATATGTTGGATTGCTAGTTGTGCTAAGGTGCAGCTATATATGCATTAGGTGCATAATAATATTAGATCTGATATTTATAAGATATATATATCTAATATAGTATTATACAGTGTATTATATTATATAATACAACTAATATTATATAGTATTATACAGTATTTTATTCAGGTTTAAATTTTTGTATTGTTAATTATGAATAGCATATGGGTAAATTCCACAGAGTTAAAAGAATTGTAATTTGCATGCACTTGCATTTGTGAGATAAATGCTGTATATAAAATGTTTACTAATTGTTGTTTCCAAACTGTTTGATGATAGTATTTTTGAAAAAAAAATTTTTAAAAATTCCTAAAAGTATATTTGAAAGAACAATAAATATATGTATTTATGGTTCCTTCATAAAGAAAGAAGACAATTAATACTAAAAAAAAAAAATTGTAATAATTGAATTTCAGTTGACAAACTATCCAGCTTTATCAGTGATTATTGCTGATACAGCTCCATTATTAACTACTAAATCTTTTGGAGATTTATAGCCTTAAGGCAGATTAATTTGCATTAATGCATTACCCCCCCCCCCCCCCATTGGTATAAGTATGAATTTTTGCCACCCTTAAGCAATAAGCATTCATTTGGACATGAGTGAGTTTTTCCTTCCTTCCTTTTTTATTTCTGGTTTTGATGTTTCTGCCAATCTTTGCTCCATTTGATATACTTCTTAATATACAGTGTCATAAGAAAAATAAATAGGTTATCTGCATTGTTTTGTTTTGTAAGTTTCCTAATTATAATCAGATGGCAACTGATTTGGAATATTGTGAAAAAAAATATTATACCAGATGTTTGGTAAAGTGCTAAATGGTTTACAATATATTAGTGTCTATTTTTATACTGATTTGTAATTTATTTTACAAAGTTTTTACAGTTAAGTTATCTTCACTGTTAAGATAAGTTTTATTATAATAAACTAAAATATGTATTATTTTCAGATACAGAACATGGACAAGAAAGAGCAGCACAATAAACAAACTCAATCTCAAAAACTTTAATATTTGAGCATTCTGAATGTTGTGTAATTCATTCCACAGTCTCCTTCTTTATTCTTTTACCTATGGAGCATTTAATAGTTGTATTTCAATATCATTTCCATTTAATGGATTAGAATATACATCTGCAGTTAACAGACATTTCTGTAAAGCAGATAATTTAATTTAATCCATGAAAAATCTACAAGATTTACATAAATTCTGTAGTTTATTGTAATATTTCCTTGAAAAGTCAAAAAAAAAAAAAAAAAAAAGTTTAGCTCTTTTTTTTTTTTTTAGCTCATTTAAAACAACAACAATGAAAAACAAACAGAATAGAACTAAAAAATAAGATTATGGGTAAGAAAACAGATGGCTAGGAGCAAGAAAGAGAGGTTAGGATTATAAGATTCTGTCAGATAAGTGAACAATTTGTGTTCACTTATCTACCCACATAACATGCATTTAGACTAATTTTTCAAGGATGTCAGTCAGATGGGGGGGAGGGGTTAAACTCAGATTATTTTTTCAGGACATTGCTATTTAGAATCTTTGTCTGATTTTTTTTTTTTCATTTGTATGTTGGATTAATAATGATGATTGTACCTTATTGCTAATATATTTTGATTCTGTTTTTTTTCATAGTACTGTTTTATTAACTTCTAAATTAAAATTGTATGTTTAAAAAAACTTTTAATTTTTTGTGATCTCCAACATGAAGTGCCATTTTCATTTGTGTTTTGTTTGTTTGTAACATCCATTTTCAAAATTTTTTTTCACAAAATTAATTGTGCATAATTTACTTTAAAAGATTCTTACCTATAAACTATATATAGATGTAATCTGATGTTTTTAACAATTTTTCACTCGTCATTTTGATATATGTCCTCTCCTGATCTGCAAACTTTTAAATGCACATCCTTGTTATGTTCACGTGATTTCTTGACCTTGCTTAAAAGTGTGGTCCTGACAACTGCTATTTGACTTGAACCCAGATTTCTCTTCCATAAGTTTTCTTAGCCTTAAGTATGCTTGCATAAATCTTATCTGAATGTTCAGTATGTATATTTCTTTGTAATGCTCACATTTAGTCTTATTTCTCATTCTTGCAAATGGATATGTTTTAGTTTTTCTCTAGTGATCTGGAGAAGCCAATCTCTTGAATGAAGAATATTCTTATCAGTTTTTGTTACCATTTGCTATCTTTTGATTCTTTTTTACAATAATAATTTCTCAATTTTTAAGCTTTTTCAATAGTCTCCAGAACATTTTATCACCTCCATGATATTTTTCATATTCTTCCCAAAGTTTTCTGACTTTTATTTAGCTGCTTTTATACATAGCTTAGATTGCTTGCATTTTTATTGCTGAATTATTTGTGAGGAACTTTTGATATGAGTTTTTCTATTTTACAGCTTTCTTCTTGAGTGTCATGAAGTGCTTATCTTTCTATTTTTGTTGACAACTTAGCCACATTATATATTACATTTGTCAAGAAATTATGGTCTTGTTTAGTTCTTTACCCAAGTGTAAGCACAAAGTTTGCACGGAAGTATTTTCATGATTAGGCTTCTTGTATATAGACTCTGACGCATATCAATTGCCTTTAGTATCCTATTATGCAAGTCCATCTTTTTGGACTTGCATAATGCTGTTCATTATGGAAGGGTCACTACTCAGATCAATTTGAAACTTTGAGGTCTCATCAGTAGGAGCTAGTAGGCCCAGTAGAGATACCGAGGTTGATTTAATGCAAGTCATATATTTCCCACATACAGGTTCTAAAGGCGAGCCTCATTGGCTGAGTGGCTAGTGTATCTGCTCTCCAACCAAAAGGCTCCGGGTTTGAATCCTGCCGTGGACATAGATGTTTGTGATTGTCTCTGAAAATACTATTCGTGGTGGTGGGTGATAGATGGTGTTGATGTAGTTGTGGTTTGTTGATTCGTGGATTGATTGGTGAAGATAGAGCTGTAGAGCAGGGGCCCTCCCTCGATGAGTCTTTGGACTCCCTGGAGGTGTCACGTAATAATAAAAAAAAAAAAAATAATAATGAATTCCATACACAAGTAGTCTATCACCTTATTATTAAATACTCGAGATCAGAGATAGTTGTAAAACATATTTTTCACTTGGTGTTAGAGTAAATTATACTTGCTAAGAACTTATATTCTTGTTTAATCCTTTATCCAGGTGTAAGCAGGCAAAGTTTGAAGTATCTTCATGATTTCATGAAGATACTTAATGAGTGGTATTGTGTCCACTGATGAGACCTCAAGAACGGTCAAACTCTGGGTAAACATTTTCCCATAATGCATGTCTGAAAGGAAGTGTACTTTGCATTATAGGATGATAGGCAATCGATGTGAAGTGATTAGCCTTAGTGTAGTGGTGGAGATACTTCTTCCAAACTTTGTTGCTTACACTTGAATAATGAATCAAACAAGAATATCTTGACATTCTTGTTTCTTGACAAGTATAATTTACTTTATAACCAAGTGAAAAACTTTCTACAAGTCTGCTACATGATATCCTGGCTGAATCAGTCGCTATTTTCTTCAGATTTTTCCAGTGGATCTCCAAGATTTTGTTGTAGTTGTTTCCAAGCTCTTTCAGTTTCTCTAGTAATATTTATATGTAGATTCAATATATTGCTCATTTTTATCTTGCTCAAAATTAAATGATTACTTCCTGTTCCAAATTCTCTGCTCCTCTATCCTGAATCCTGAACTATGAAGATATGACTGTCGATGAAACATAACTTATTTCTTTATTGTTCTTTCCATGAAAATATATTGAAAGATGGTGTTAGGAATGAATAGACCATACCCTGAACAGAAATCTAGCAACTACTTACTGTTATTAGATTTTGCTCTTTCATCACAATATTCCTGGGAGTGGTTTCTTTGCTGTTCAGGTTTCCAACAATCTCTTTTTCTTTGTTAATTATCCTTTCAACTCTAAGAAATTCCAGTTTTTCCTCTACTAGAACCTTCCGTGGAATCCTAGCTGTCTCATGCTTAGTTTTCCATTTTGAAGTCAATCTTCACTTGAAACTGCTTGCCATTTAAGTTTATCTTCATGTTTAGTGTTGAATAGTATAGCTACTACTCCCTTTTGTTTGATCACTGTTGTTGCTCATTCTAACTTTGTATTGTCTT
Organism: Typopeltis vanoorti; assembly: GCF_054136105.1. Taxonomy (NCBI): domain Eukaryota; kingdom Metazoa; phylum Arthropoda; class Arachnida; order Uropygi; family Thelyphonidae; genus Typopeltis; species Typopeltis vanoorti. Next base: position 30,886,789 of record NC_143564.1, on the reverse strand, counting down.
TTTCATCTTGGGTAACACCATTTTTGGTACAGTTGGTGGTACCTATCTTCAGTTCTGTTGAGCTCGTTTGAGTAGCTAACTTACCTCACAACAACAGTGGAGCGAGAGGGATGCTTAATTACATTATCTACCAATAATTGTCCAGACACTTTAGCAGGCAAACCCTGATATTGGGCATGTCCATCTTTGGTTTTGATCACCTTCTGCACCCTTTGAAGGAGGCTTTCCACAAATGTGCAGCTTACCTCTGGTGGAATTTGTCTCCATTCCTCCATCAAAGCAGCACAGAGGTAAGTGACAGATCGAGGATGTGCTGCTTAAACCTCAGTCACTGCTCCAATTTATCCCACAGGTGTTCAATGGGGTTGAGGTTAGGACTCTGCTCAGGGCAGTCATTTAACAGCCATTTCTTCATACCATTCCATAACAGCTGCAGCTTTGTGGCATGAGGAATTGTCATCTTGATAGTAACACAGATCCATTCCATAAAAACTCCAAAGTGCTGGCGGTACTTGTGGAGTTTTTATGGAATTTGCAGAGTTTTTACTCTGGCAGCACTTTGATATTCTGGATAATCACCACCTGATTATCCAGAATATCAAAGTACTGAGCTGCCTTCATGGAAAACCATGGACAACAACCAGTGGTCCCACTCCAAACCAGCTGAATGCACCCCACACCATTATTCCTCCACCACCACCAAACTTTACTGCAGATACAACATGCTGTGGTAACAAGCATTTACCAGGCTGGCTCCACACCCACACCCTGGCATCAGACTGGAAACAGGTAAACCTTGATTCATTGCTCCAGACTATCATTTCCACTGGTCAGTTGTCCAGTTCACACGCTCTTTGCACCAGGCCTGATGAGCTGCCTTGTTTGTTGTTGTTGTGATGTTCCATTTTGTGCTGCTGCTCTTCCATGGAAACCCAGTAAATGAAGTTCTTTTCGTACAGTATTAGTGCTCACCATGGTGTTACTGGTGCTCTGGAACTCATCATGGATGGTATGTGCCAATTGTAGCAGGTTTTTGTGTCACCCGTTTTAACCCTCCTGTTCCTGTCAATCATTTTCAGCCACAGCCCTGGGTATTTTCCTGCACTAGTTATGTCAGAACGTTTCCATTTGTTGATCATATCACCAACTGTTGATTTTGGATGCTCCAGTTGAGTGACGATGGCACCAATGTGACAGCCCACAATGATGCCTCTCAAAATCAGAGTTCATGTCGTGTTGCCATATCACTTGTATTCAACTGCTACAATAAAATACCCCTTCCTACTATCTGTACATCGGTTTTTGTTATTAACAAACTTGTAATGTTCCATTACTTACTTCAAATAACAGTGGTATCCAGACAATTATTGGTAGGTAGTATATATTACATCCCAACTGGCATAAAATTTTATCACATATCCTCAGGTTTGTATTCTCCAACAGATATAAAGGCTTATGTGGTTCCAAGAATGTATTTTCAACAAAGGTTTAAAAATGAATTGGCTGTGCTGCGCATGTTGTTCATAATGGTGTACAGGCAAGTGCTGATATTTTGCCTATTGATATTGAATCAATTGTAAATAAAATATTTCAGTATTTCCACATTTACACTGTGAGAGTAGAGGAATTGAAGAATTTCTGTGCATTTACAGAAATTGAATACAAGCATGTTCTAGGTAGTGTACAAACGAGATGGTTATCATTACTACCAGCTGCGAATAGGATATTGACATGTATGATGGACTCGGATCTTATTTTTTATCACAAGATAAATGTCCTACATTGTTGAAATCATTTTTCAGTGACCAACAATCAATACTTTGACTCCATTTCATGCAAAGCCAGCTGAAAATATTCTCAGCAACAATAATGCAAATAGAAAGGGAAAATATTTCAGCAACTGAAGAATTGGAATTGCTCAGACAGAAAATTACAAATAGGAAAGATGAGAACTTTCAAACATTTAAAATGTCATCAATTATTTCAAAGTTCAAAGATGAAGGGCATCTATAATGAAAAAGAATTTTTAGACACTACAAATTTATTTTATGATACTTTCCTTGAATATTTAAGCAAATGGACTTATCACATCTTGCCATCGAAAGCATTTCACTGTATTAAGTTGCAAACTCCACTAACTTGGGCTTAAGTTGCAAGCAGCCTAAAAGCAATCAGTGATGTTGACAGCAAAGTATTCACTATTGTTGATGAAGATGGATTATTTGATGAAGTCAGCTATATAAATGATGTTGTGAACTCCAAGATGGAAGAATGGAAGGACACAAATGCTGAAGTGGACAAAAAGTGGTGTGATATGTTTAAGGTGCTCCAAGAAAAAACAATCCATTACAAAAACATACTGCAAGTTGTTGCGTTTGTTATCACAATCCCAGGAACAAGTGAAGCTGTAGAGAGAATTTTTTTCTCTCACGAGTTCTTTGTGGTCTAATGAAAAGAACCACTTCAACACCAAGACTGTGAAAGCAATAATTGTGATCAAGACACACTTTGACATTTTGTGTATTGATATTTATGAGTGCATCTTGAAAGAACTAACACTTTTGTTAGTAATAATGTTTTATATAATGATAATTATGATGCTCCATAATTATAATGCACACTTCAGTCCTGTGTATAATTATAATTATGTTATTCCATTTTTAATGTAGAGTGTACCAGAAGTGTCCTTTTTTTAATTGCTGAAAAATTCAAAATGTCCTCTTTTTTTTGAAATTTAATCGCCCTAGTTTAGAGGATATATTGTGAAGGTAACCAAACCAGCACATCAAATTATGTGGTTCTGAAGATCACATGTGGTCTTATAAGCTTTTATAAGGCCACATCTGGACTTCTGTGCACAGACCTGGACTCCGGGATTCTGTGGTGAAGTTGGAGAGGATCCAGAAGTGACAAAGATTGTGGCAGGTCTGTGGAATGCTTCTTATGAAAATAGATTGGTCTGTAGGCTTGAAAAATTGCTGATAGAGAAAAAGAGGAGACATGATAGAGGCATTTAAGTTATTAAAGGGATTTTATAGGATTGACACTGAAGATTTTTTTTCAGTACATGGCAAGAAGGGAGAGAACACAGTCATCAGTGGAAAATGTATAAGAGAGGTTAGCAAGAAGAGTGTTTGGACTAGGTTTTTTTTGCTTGGAGGGTGGTGAATGGGTGGAATGGATTATCAGAGGTGGTAGTGGGTGCTTCTTCAGTGAATGAATTTAAGGAGAGATATGATAGGTATTGTGTGACTAAATGGATCTCCCACAATGAGTCTTCTTCTGACTCCAAGGAGATATTTGTATAATAATAATGTGATAATGAATCAAATAGAATATGAAAACAAAATGCATATTCTTTTACAAGATCAGTCTCCATACAAAATATTGAATTTGTTCAAAGCAAAGTGTGATAATTATTGTGATTTTGTGTATTCGACCTCTACTGCATGAGTCTTTGGACTCCATGGAGGCTTGGAAGTAGTACTAAAATAATGAAATTGATAAATTACTGAATGAAGTTGCTTCCTGGTCTAAAGAAACTGTAAATAAACTCAAGCCTTTTCATGTAAAGCCACATAAAACAGACTAACTCCATACCTAGTTGTTGATGTATTAATCCTACATTCAAATTTGCTAAACATTTAGCTAAATTATACTTGTCTCCCCATCACCATTAATTCTTCCTCATTTGTAAAAAAAAATTCTATTTACCTAGAAAGTATATTAAAATACCATATTTTAAAAAAGTTCAGGCACAATAATTTAGTTTCAGTATTACATTCACTATTCACTAATGTACCATTAAGTGAAACCCTTGGTTGGTTAGTCACATTTCCTTCAGACATATTTGAATTATTCAAATTTTCAGTACATGCTGTTATTTCACATGAAAGGGGAAAATATACAAATAGATTGGATAGCATTCCCCCCCCCCTCCCCCACAAGCTAATTTCTACATTGAGAAATTAGCTTGTGTGTATGGAGGGGGGGGGGAATAAATACATCTCCCATCCATTCAGTTCTCGTCTGTCCAAGATGGGTTGAGCCTCTATTAGAGGTTATAGGTAATTAATGCAGCTGGCTCACCATTCCTCTGCAGCATTCCCTGAGGGTGAGTATTATTTTATGTCTTTAGATATACATTCATGGGACCTGTTTGCCTACTTTGAGGGATGAAAAACCAGAGTTTCTGGGAAGAAAACTCTCCAACTCCATATCAGACTGGCTAACTCATCTTGAATTGAAAAGCCCTGATAAAGGTTCCTTGTGTCATAGACAGGATTCAAACCCAGATCTTTCTAACCAAGGGGCTGCATAAAAACCACCTGAGCTACAGAGGTGCAGATACATTTTAGTACATTTAAATTGCCAACACCGTAAAATTTACTTAACAATGGAACAAGAATCTAATGATTGCGAGCCCTTCCTAGACACACCTTCCAAATTTTTTATCATCTTTTCTATTTGTAGAAAACCTACATACACCTGAAGATATTTGAACAATCACACAATCATCCATTTCAACAATATGGTATCCTAAAGATGCTAATTCACAGAGCCAGAGTTATCTGTTCTGATGATAATTCTCTTATTACTGAACCCACTTACCTTTGCTGCACTTTTTAGCCAGTGGCTATAATCCCCCCAAAATAGGAAAAAAAAAGTACTAAATGATCCTTTCAAATCCCTTTCATTGCCTAATAATATATGAAATCACAGAAAAAAAAATTGTTTCTCATATACTCAGGACATGTCTGGAAAGATTCAGAGTGCTTAATAAAGTAAGGACAAACTCTCTTTTATCACATCCAGGAGTATATGAAGTATCCTGCATTTGTGACCTTGTTTACTATGAAGAGAAGTAACAAGAACATTCGCGAAACTTCAAGTATAGCTTTGTGAATTTACCAAAAATCTTGTAGACTTGTTAAGATTAGATTAATAACCATTAACTTTGTTTATGAGTATTTGTAAGAATTTGGCAATGGGGACTGATGTCCATGCCGTTAGCCTAGTGGTTATGCGCTTCACAACTATATGTCTGGGGAAGGAGTGTTGTCCTAGGTTCGATTCCCGTCGATGACATGAGGAGCTTAAGAATCTTTCTTAGCCATAGCCAAGTTAGCCAGTCTTGGGCGTGGACAGCAGGGTTCCCCCCCTCCCTCCCAGTTTATCTGTGGGGTTTTCATCCCGAAAGCAGGCAAACTGGCCCCCGTGAACACACAGGCTACAGTCAAAAATACATACTTAATCCCTCATTAGGAGGACTCAACCAGTCCTAAGGGGCAGTTGAGGAATGGGGGGAACCCTAGATGAATAAATAAATAGGGACTAATGAGATATCAACATTGATGCTAAGAGCGTTCAGTTTGAACCGGCAGAAATGGGTTGACAGAGGATCTATATATTGCATTGAACAGCATTGGTGTACTAAGGGAAAGACATGTTTGAGCAACTTGCTCATATTCTGTAATGTTGCCATTGAGTTAGACAGGAGGTGTGGACATACCACCATACTCCTGGACTTTGCTAAAGCTTTTGACAGAATACCGCATGGAAGGGATTGTGAGTCTGCAGGTGTTAAGGTATCAATTGGTGTATTGTAAGGATCAGTTTTCGAGATCCCTAGCATGATCAGTTTCTTATACCCTATCCCCACCAATATAACTTGACAATGGATATCTCATCACACCAAAGTGCATGACTTTATATTTACTAACACTGATTTGACAGCTATTTTCACATGACGATAATTTCGATCTATTCAAATCATTCTGCAAGTATTTCATGTCAGCTACATTTCAGATCACTTTGCCTATCTATGCATCATCAGCAAATAGCTGTATAACTACTTTCAAATTCTTTTCAATGTTTTCAATCTACACATTGATAACATTGAAAAGAATTTGACAGGAGTTATACAGCCATTCCTCAACTTTCCACTAATCTTATTCAAACAAGCAGCAGTAGTTGCCCCAAATCCTTTTACTATCTTACTTCAAACCCACCAAATATACTTCTTGTCTTTCTCTTTTATTCTGTCTAGCACACGGTATTAGTGTGTTGGCAAGAGGAATAGAAAACTGGAGAGTCTGTTCACATTTTGCTTGAACAACTGAGGGTTGTAATCTTTGGGGAAGGCAGAGTGGGGGCGACTATTCCAAAGGATAGAAGTAGATGGAATAAAAGAGCAGGCAGTGAAGTTGATTAGGTGAGTTTTAAGATGGACTGTAAAAGGTGTTGGTTAGCAATGGCTCTTGTTTTAATGATTTCAGAGGAGAGTGGAGGAAATAATAGTGGCCAATTCAGCAGAGCATGTAAATTATTTTGAAACAAACATTTCAAAATAACAGACACCATTCTAATGAAAAAATCCAAATATAACATAGTCATGCATTACATTAACGATGTATGTGCTTCACATTCTGGAGGATTTTGACACAACTTAGAGTAGTATTTCCTCATCCAGTATATGCTAATCTGCCTCTTTCCAAAATTAATTGATATTAAAAGGGATTTGATTATGGTAACAAATTCTTTACGAATGATCTTCAAATTGAGTGGTATATTTAAAGCAGAGGATTATGCTTGAGTAATTTTTATTTCTAACAGTTCATTAGTAAGAAATGAATTTGTAATTATTGTAAATTGTTTTTGTTGTTTTTTTGATTTGTTCCAGAATTGGAAATGCATAGCAGTTATTGTGAAATTGACACTATAACTAACATTTTTACAGCATATGGGGGGCCACAATATCTTATCCTTTTTAGAAATAGTTACCTTGTTGTTTAATTTGTTAGCTTTACACTATGAGTAGATTTACTTTACAGAGTAGTAGTACTTTTATAGGTTTACTTGATAGAGTAGATGTAATGAAATTTTTCAGTATAGTATATGATTAAACAGAAGACAAAACAGTGGATCACGCCCTGAAATTTGACTAGAATTTTTGTATGGAGAGTAGTGAATGAGTGGATTGAGATGAGTTGCCAGTTGTGTTCCGTTTACAAACCTGTTTAAGAAGAGATATGAGTGTTATGGTTAGTGTGAGCCTCCTGTGATGAATCTTTGGACTCCATGGAGATGCCTGTGTAATAATATACTTTTTTTTTTGTTGTTGTTGTTGTTGTTCAATACTAAAAAATAAACTTTTCCTCAGCCATTTCCATGGGCAGTATTGTAGTCCTGACAGATAAGAATAATTTGGAAGAAAATTGTTGATAGGAAGTTTTATTGTTATCAGTCTCTATCCTGTATATCCCTTCGGAAAGTATTCAGGAATTTGATTTTTTTTTTATTATAGATTCCATTACATAGTTTGTATTATATAAAAGAAACAGTCCTTAATTATCTAAATAGAATTCTGCATGTTCTGTGGGGCATTTTCCCAGTGAATTTCATGGGATGACTTGACTGAAAACAAGGCTAATTGAGTGTCATCAGCGATGTTATAATGTGCTTTTGTGAAACTGTTTTTTTTTTTGTGAAGTAGGCCACACTGCTGACCTGACACATGTTCAATTCAGCTTTCCACAAAACTGTGCCAGGTAATTGATTGCATAATGTGCCATTGTCCTATCCTGTTGGAACCCAGCATTGTCTTCTGCATCTTGGAGAGATCTTCCAGATGTTACACAAACTCATTTCTTAATGTGTTCAGTTAAGTGTGCTGATTAATCAGAAGGAGATGCAATCCAGTCATTATTATCTATTACATATTATGGCATTATGTTCTAGTTTTGCTGCAGCATGTTCAGTTATCAGCTTCAATGTATGGTGGAATTTATCATTGAAGATAAATTTGGTTTCAGTAATGTATGAAATGTCCAAATCATCATTGATACTTATTTCCTGAATGAATAGGAGACTGAACTGCATCTCCTGATGGTCTGATTAATCAGCACATTAAAAAATTATTAATTATATGAAGAGCCAAAAGGCTTCAATTTGGCGACATAAACTTATTTAAGTTAAGGGATATTACATCCCATATTGTTTCATAGCCGAATAAGAAACTCGAAGAGTTTCATGCCGAATATAGTAAATATATAAAGTTCGGCGAGTCCAAGGGTAAGCAAATACCTGGATAGTGTTACAACTGACCCTTTAGGGAGTGCAACACTGAGGCAACTCATGGTAAGGGCGGAGCAAGCTCCGATCACTATTCTTGATATTTCTCCATAATGTGAAACCCAGTTCCTAGGAGCTATACTGTTCTACATTATGAGCGAGAGAAGGTCACTACCCAGACCGGTTTCAACCTTTATTGAGGTCTCATCAGTGAGTAGGTAGACCTAGAAATACCAAGTTTGTAGCAAACAGAACTTACATATACCCTACTATGAGAATTGCCCAAATTTTCATGTTGCTGATTTCTGGTTGATAGTCTTTTAATCTTTTCTTATGTTACATATTGCAAAGACTTCATGGATTGCAGTGCAGAAGTTCTACTGAATCACTAGTAGAATAGCAACCTGTACCTCTTCAATTGTCTTCTGTTTTAGTGAGGCCAGATACATAGTGTTGTCCAATGGCACTTATCCATAAATTACATAATGTCATTTTCTAAACGAATTCTCAAAATTAGTTAAGAAATATGCACCCGTTTCTCTGAATTAAAGTTTCATAAAATATTTAATACAAAAAATAAGTTATAAATTAGCACTTTGGCAAATATGATCAATGCTAGAATATCACCTGTTTTATTCTCTTCCAGCTCCTTTACCTCCCCTTACTGGCTGAGTGAATGAAATAATAAGACCAAATTGCACTTCTTATTATTGTTATTCAATGTTACAGAATTGTATCCAGATTTAGCTGGACATCTATAGACGTCATGGCCGGTTGGGGGGTTAAAAATTGAATTCAGAAGATTGTGTGTAGCATATGGTGAATTTGACTACACAACATTTGAAAGTATCATAGTGGTCACTTCTAATGCTGTGCTGCAAATTTCTTTGTTTTATTTTTGTTGATGCTGTTTATCTAAATTATATTATATCTGTTTTACTATATAGACGAATGATGTATACTAATTATCATATATAATGATCATATTGATCTTCTCTTTAGCATTTTTGGCTTGATAGTCTATCATAACCTGGAATATGTCTTTATGTAAACATTCATGTTTTGAATCCCATCTACATAGTCTATTACATCTGCTAAATGTTTTGCAGAATGAAAAATCCAAATTTCCCAGTAGGAGATCTCTCCTTTCAATATGAAACTTGCCAATTCATTTTCCATTGAAAAGTTCTTTTAGTAATTTTCCTCATATCAAAATTGAAATTTGAATTCGGATTTTTTCATCTGAAGGTTGTCACCACTGATCTGTGGAAACTGAAATAATAATATATGCTATTTATTTTATTGAATAATTTAAACTATGAAATAATTTACTTTATGGATTTAAGTAATTTATTTTTGTTTACAGAATGTTTAAATTGTTATTCAGTGACTACATTATACTGGATAGATAACATCAGATTCTTTTTATAGTTTATCAGCTGCAAGTCCATCCTGGTCATGTCATCTCATCTTAGAACTGATTTCAGAAAAATGCATGGCCCTTTATTCAGTGTAGTTGAAATGAAATACAAGTATCCCTTGCTTAACATGGCGAAATTAATTGCAGCAATCCCTTGATATACATGGCAAGAGTTTTGATTAACGTGCCCTTAACCATGCGGAGCTCGCAGCTGATCTGACAGATACATGCAAAATGTTTAATATAAATATTCTTACACAATTCAGTGTATAGCTTGGAGGTCATGAGTAGCTGTGTATTCTTATGTTACAAGTGATATTCTGCACTATTTTTTCTGCCAGTTTGGTTTAACACATGTTATGTAAAAGTTTGTGATATTTGACAGTACATTGTATCTGAGAGATACTGCGACCTCTGATGTCAGTATAGTATGGTTTATTTATTATTATTTTTTTTTTATTCTTTGTTCAATAATTTTTAGATTGTTACTGAAAATAAATCATCTATTACTGAAATAGAGAGCCAAAGGCTGATTTATCATACATCTCTTCTAGGAGATGTGCTTTACATTATGGAAAATACTAAGGAAAGTGATCTGGAGCTTACTCCACTTTTACTACGAGTTGCCCATAAGGTTGCTTATGCTTGCATCTGCTGAAGCTTTTAGTTTCTGTATATTCAGGACGAAACTCTTGTAGTTTCTATATTTGGCTATGAAATAATGTTGGATTCAATATCCACTTAATTTGTACCATCATGTATTATATTTGCAGAGTTTTTCTTTATTTTTCATTGCTTGTTTGCTTTGCCGAGGTCTGGAGAGTCATTTTGCTTTTCATCGTAGAAAAAAAACTAAAGCTATTCAAACGACTCTTGATGACTTCTTTTGATAAAAAAAAAATTGCAGTAAATAATACAGGTACAAGTATTTATTAAACATTTACTTTTCGTTCATTTTTTATCTTTCCTAAAAGAGTACCATATAAAACAAATGATTAATACAGTAATCAATCATGGACGAATTGTAATTTTTACCATTGATTATTAGATTTGATTAACGCGATTTGATATACGCGGTAACATAGAGGGATTAATTAACCGCGTTAATCGAGGGATACCTGTATAACTTATGCATACCAGTGTTTTGAATTTCAAAGTGTTAATTGTATGAAAATATTTCTTGTTTGTTGTAAGTGTGTGCGCATATGCGCATACACACATTGGCCTGGTTAGACAATACTACTCAATACCACTTTACTGATGCAGCCCATGGATCAGTACATCATAGCTGCCTTCAAGCTGTACTAAAGAAGAACCTTCAGCAAGTGTATTACAGCAACAGAATTGAAGAATGCAGTGGAGAAGAATTCGGCAAGAAATTCTGGAAGAGCTTAACAATCTGGCATCAAGGCTATATGTGATGCATGGAATGACGTTCTCTATGCTGAAAGGAGCCTGGAAAAAAAAATTACATCTACAATTGCTAGATGATTTTGAAGGCTTAGAAAATCCTGTATTAGAAGTAATGAACAGTATTGTAGAGATGGCAAGGCAGTTAGAGCTAGAAGCAGAGCAACAAGATGTAGCTGAAATTTGAGTCCCATTCTCAGCGTCTGAACAGTGATGATCTTTGTGCACCTGAAGAGCACAGTCAAGAAGAATGTGTAATAACTGAAGTGGTATCCACTGTTGAGCCTAAAGGCCTAACTTCCAAAATTCAAAGCTGGCATGACTCTTTTACAAAAGCATGATCTGGATTTTGAAAGAACTTCAAAAGTAAATTCTAAGATTCTAAGGGATTATTCCTGTTACATGGAAATTATTGAGAAAAGAAAAGACAATCTAGCTCACATATAACCTTAGACAGATACTTTCAAAAAAAAAAAAAAAAAAAAAATGACCAGTACCATTGACATCAAACCAATCTCATCAAATGTAGAAGATACGTACAGATATAACACAGTGCTATGCTCAACCAACAACGGATAGTATTACAGTACACAAACTCATTCAGTAAACCAGTTTTCATATACTATTAGGTGTTGTTATTATTATTCCTGTTGTTAACATTTGACCTCTATAGAGTCAGACTCATTGTGGGATGCACATGCTATCACACACAAAACTGTTCTAACTGTACCTTAAACTGGTTCAGTGTGTCTACATTCACAACATACTCAGGCAATGTATTCCAGTCACCAATCACTCTCCATGTAAAGAACCTTCTCGTTCCTCTGATCACATCCTCCTTATAGCGTTTCCAGGAATAGACTCTTGCTCTACCTCCTTCCCACTCTATGAAATATGTCTTTCATGTCAACCTGATAACGACCCCTGATTAACTTATGTCGCAATCATATCTTTTCCTCACAAGGCTTTGCAACTTATATTCTCTCAATCTGTCCTCATACTCCACATTCCAGAGATCACTGACTGCCTTTGTGAATCTTCTCTAGAGCCTTTCTAACGCGTCTTCATTACCATGAAAACTGGATGACTAAATTTGTTCACACTAATCCATGCGAGGCCTGATCAAGGCCTTCTAGAGTAGCATCATAACCTCTTTCTGCATATCTGGATTCTCTGCATCATTGCCATTATCCGATGTAACATCTTCACAATTTGTGCAGTGTGGCCCCTTAATTTCAGGTCCTTGTTCACCACCACTCCCAGGTCTCTCATCTCCTATACTTTAAAGTTTCTCCACCAAGTGTATACTTTGCATCCCATCATTGCTTACTACATTTCAGAACCTTATGCTTTGCAACATTGAACTGATAGCTCCATTTACCTGCCCATTCATGCAATCTGTTCAAATCTTCCTGTAAGGCCAACATCTGCTTAACTCTACATTGCTCTCCCCAATTTTGTATCGTCTGCAAACAACTGCATATCACCAGTTAAACCCATCCCACTATCATTAATATATAAATTGAACAACATTGGCCCCAAAACTGACCCCTGCGGTACACAACTAGTGACCTTCCTCTTTCGGGATACTGCACCCTCTCGTATACAACTTTCTGATACCTATCTGACAGCCAGTCACCGATCCAACTCAGAAGTCTGTTATCCAATTCCATCCTTTTCTATTTATTTAACAGTTTGTTGTATGGCAGCATCAAAAGGTTTTGCAAAATATAAGCATACTACTATAAATGCATCTCCTTTTGTCCAAGACATTTGTCACCTTGTTATGGTACATAAGTAAGTTAGTAAAACATGATCTCCCTTTAACAAACCCATGCTGATAACCTATTTGAATACTGCTGTTATCAAACCAGGGGTGCTTAAGGGTCAAAGCTGTATAACTGAGAGGATACCTCCACATAGCCTTTAAAGGAATGCGGAGAACCAACCAGGGCTTCTGACCTAATGTCCAATCCTCGCCTTCTCGTGGTGCACCCTGTTGGGTATCTACTTTGATACTGAACGAACGAGGATGGGCTAGCAATTTGGGATTTAGCTGACCAAATTGTATTCTTATTGGTTAAACCAAAATAAAAAATTATGGTACAACATGACAAAATTTCATGCCGGCTGGGGTGTCGGCCGGTTAAACAAGGGCCCCGTTGTTTTTGCCAGGGAACCAGGGCAAAAAGTCAGCTACTGGAACAAATCTGAAAACAAATCCCAACTCAACATCGCCAGAGTTAAATATCGGTACTGTCAACATAAGAAGCCTGAATGGCAAAGAAATGGAGCTAGCTGAGGAATTAGATAAGTACCAGATTGACATAATAGGGGTGACTGAAACAAAAAAGACAAAATCCTTTCTTTTAGGGTTACACGGTGATCAGCATTCATTTTAAAAATTTTATGGAATTTACAACCGTGTTAAAAAAACTTTTTTATTATCCCGACGTTTCGATCTTCACATCAAGATCATCATCTGGAGCGTACTTAAGTATACAGAACAAGCTGAGTTCCAAGTTTCAAATTTGATCAATCGACTGGCGTTTTTAAAACACTGTAGGGACAGCGATATCACTCCTAACTGCATCAGGCTAAAGAGGAAATTCACTTCAACAAAGGCACAAAGAATATACCACCGCATGGAGAAAGTACTACTGAGAGCAGATCCAAGCTACCAGAAAGAACCTGGCTGCTACACAAAACCAGTTACTAAAAGAAAAAACGGAGCTGTCTAGCTACTTAAATGCAGATATCTGGATAATCCTAGAAAGGATTACGGACAACACAGCAAACCACATCCTACAAACGAAGAAAGAAAACCTAATTTCCAAATTTCAAAGACTAAAAGAACGACAAAACCAGCCGCCATATTCAAAGTTTGCCACAGTGAACAAGAACAACCAACCAGAAGCAAGAAACAACAGGAGCCACCAATCACCCACAGGTATCAATAACATAATTAACCTATCTAACCACGCTCTAAACAAAGACAAAATCTCTATACTTAACAATGGCTTAAATTTTGCTATAGCACCAAAAACGATAGACAAACTTGAAGTTATTTGTAACATGGAAAGAGGCCTAAGATTCATACCTAATAACATAGCAGACAAAATACGTATAGAAACTGCGAACATTTTAAACCATAAAACAATAACAAACAACATAACTAAACACAAATTAACAGCGATAAAATCACTTAAAACAAATCCGAACATAGTAATAACCAGAGCCGATAAAGGAAATGCCACTGTCATTTTAAACCGTACCAATTATATAGAAAAAATGAATCTGCTGGTCTCTGACAATAACACATACAAACTAGTTAACTACAACCCAACTAACAGAACAAAAAACAAAATGGAGAAACTACTTAAATCAATTACCACATGGCCCGAAGATACAATCAAAAAACTGTTCCCTCATTATGCGCGCTCCCCTAGAATTTACGGGCTACCAAAAATTCATAAAGAAAACACCCCGCTAAGACCTATTGTTGAAGGAATTGATAGCCCGACGTATCACTTAGCCAAAAAATTAGCGGCAACACTCAAGGAGTTGTTAGGTCATTCCCCCTCCTATATCAAAAACACACAACACTTCATAAACATCATCAAAGACATTACATTAGAAAAAGATGATTTATTAGTCAGTTTTGACGTCTCTGCCCTCTTTACGAATGTCCCAATCAATGACACAATCCTACTCCTACAAAACAAATTCCCTCCAGATATCACGGCGCTTTTTGCGCATGTATTACGGTCGGGTTATTTTGTATGGCAAAACACCTTCTACTTACAAAAAGAAGGCACAGCCATGGGCTCGCCATTATCCCCCTCATTGCTAACTTTTACGTGGAACATTTTGAGCAACTTGCCCTAGATTCCTCCGCTCTAAAACCCAAAGTCTGGCTTAGATATGTTGACGATGTTTTCACGATCTGGTCCCATGGCCGCCAGACATTAGACACATTCCTTAGCCACCTAAACAAACAACACAAACGCATACAGTTCACAATTGAAATTGAAAAACACAACACACTTCCGTTTCTAGATACACTTGTCACACGTCTTCCCTCGGGCAATCTTTCCTTCACTGTTTACCGAAAACTGACACATACGGGACTATATATATATACACATAAACTCCTACCACCACCCAACACAAAAACTAGGTGTCATCAACACGCTAAAAAACAGGGCCAAGACGATTTGTTCCAGTGAACAGGCACTGAAAGAAGAGTTTAAAATTATCGGTAATAACCTACAAAAAAACGGATACAGCCAAAATACTGTAAACAAAATTCTCTACAAAACCACAATAAAAAACAAAGACAAACCAGACTACAGTAAAACTATAACCATTCCCTACATTAAAGGAATATCAGAAAAAATAAGAGTACTACAAAAATACAACCTCAAAGCCACCTTTAAACCTCCTGCAAAATTAAAAAACTTACTCAACTCATCCAAAGACCCACTCCCTCCACTAGCTCACCCTGGAGTATACCGGATTTATTGTACTTGCAACATACCATATATAGGAGAAACAGGATGCACTATTCCTATTAGACAAAAAGAACATAAACGACACATTAAATATAATAATTATGGTGAAGCTGACCTTTCTGATCATGCCCTGGATACCTTACACAGAATTGACTGGAAAATAACCAGCTGTCTACATCACACTAGTACGAACGGAAATTCAAGGAAGCCTGTGAGATTATCAGAAACCACTCCAATCCGAACAACAATGATGGTTTAAAAATCCCAAACATATGGAAGGCATATATTCGACCTTCTGCACCAAGAACAACTATTAACAGGACTGTAGAAAATCCAGTATTGTAAATCAAAAATAGGAATTGTGATACTAAAAATAGGACACCAATTGCTTCTGAAAGAAAACCATCTAAAAGAATGTTTATTCCTGTCATTGTAAAAATAGAATTTAGCTTGATGTAAAAAAAAAAAAAAAAATATATTTATTTTTTTATTTTTTTTTATTCACCAGAGGTCACGCCAGTAGAATAACATGTGATCAAATCATTGTTTCGCTAGCTTACAGTTAATGATGTAACGCAGCTTGTTCTGTATACTTATGTATACTCCAGATGATGATCTTGATGTGAAGATCGAAACGTCGGGATAATAAAAAAGTTTTTTAACACGGTTGTAAATAACATAAAATTTTTAAAATGAAAAAAGACAAAAACTGGTGAGATCTTTCTGAGCAATAAATACAAAATATTATATTCAGGCAATGACAATCAAGGAAAACGAGTAGCCATAATATTCAACACAAAATACGAAGCTAATCTTCTTGAATGGCAGTCAGTCTCAAGTAGAGTAATGTGGGCAAATATGAGAATGGGGAACTGGACAATGAGACTTATTTGTGCCTATGGTCCCACAGAAGGTTCTACTAAAGTAGAAGTGGAGGAATTTTTTGAGGCTTTAGAAAAAGCAACTGACACAATGAAGAAGGAAAAGTTGGTCCTTGTTGGGGGATCTAAATAGCAGAGTAGGAAATGATTGTGAGACATACAAAAATATTTTAGGAAAATTTGGAGAAAAGAGCAAAGCTAATAATAATGTCAAATACCTGTTGGATTTTTGCTCAGGACATGGACTGGTTATTACTAACACCATGTTTCAACATAAAAATGTGCACAAATTCACATGGAAAGAAGAGGCAAGGAATAAGAAAAGTCTCATTGACTATGTTATTGTTGATAGTGATGTTTTCTCCCTGGTGCAGGACACCAGAGTGTACAGAGAATTTGAAATTGGAAGTGATCACTATTTAGTCTTGAGCAGGATAAAATTGAATTTCATATTGAAAAGAATAACATGTAAGAAAGTTTTAAAGTGAATAAAAGTTGATCAGCTCTCAGATGTGAACTGTAGACTAAAATACAAAGATTATTGAAGAAAAAATGAAAGAGTTTGAGAACAGGAATTAAACCTTGGAGATTCAGTGGCAAGCCTTGAAGAAAGCTCTGATTGATTCAGCTAGAGAGGCATCTGGTGAAGTTGTCTGCAAGGATAGAAAAATTAGAACTCCATGGTAGACACAGGAAGTTAAACAGGCAGTGAAGGAAAAGAAGAAAGCATATCAGAAGTTACTGGCAAATAAGTCAGCTTGTACTCTTAGAGAGACAAATGCAAGAATGCTAAACACTGTGTAAAACAAGCTAAACGAAAGTCATGGGAGGACTTTGGCAAGAATATAGAAAATAAATATCAAGAAGGTGGCAAAATATTCTGGAGGTTGTTGAAGAAGCTTAGGAATGGAGGAAAGTGTGCTGTAAAAGGACTTAGAGATGATAAAGGTGACATGAAAACAGCAGAAAAAGATATCCTTGAAGTATGGAGTAATTACTTGGAAAAACTTCTGAATGAAACAAGCAGTGATGACAGCACAGTGGTAAAAAGCACTGACCAGGCATGCAGTCAGGAATACGTATCCATACTGGAAGTAGAAAAAGCCATCAAAGGCTTAAAATGTGGAAAGGCAGCAGGAGTAGATGATATTCGACTAGAAATGCTGAAGTATGGTGCTATAAGAGTCTTACAGTGGCTGCACTGCATAGTTCAGAAAGCCGAAAGAGGGATGAATTCCCAATGATTGGGGTAGAAGTCTAATACTGCCCATATATAAAAAGGGAAATAAAACTGAATGTGAGAATTACAGAGGTATTTCCCTACTGAGTGTTCCTGGCAAGATCTATGCAAGTATACATGGTGTGAGAAGAATTGTGGAAGAAAAGCTTGGTGAAGAACAAGCTGGGTTCAGGCCAAATAGAGGCTGTCAGGATCAGATCTTCACTTTACGACAAATGGTCGAGAAAGCATGGGAATATAACTAAGATCTGTATTTAAGTTTTGTCGATTTGGAAAAGGCATATGACGAGGTGCCAAGAGAGAAGCTATTCAATATGCTTCAGTTATATGGTGTCAATGCGCATTATATCAAGCAATACTTAGTCTTTATTTGAGTTGTAAGTCAGCAGTTAGAATTGAAGGAGGTACAGGAAGATGGTTTAATGTTAAATCTGGTGTGAGACAAGGATGTACATTATCCCCTCTGTTATTCATTATCTATATGGATCACATTATGAAGGAAAGTGGCATTAAACATGATATCAAAATTGGAGATGTTAATATCAGCTCTTTGCTTTATGCGGATGACGTTATACTTCTAAATAAATCCGCTACAAGTTTGCAAGCTTCTCTGACTAAATTGAATAACTGTTGTAATAGATATGGTATGAAGGTCAGCAATAAAAAGACAAAGACAATGAAAATAGGCAGAATCATTGAAAATGTCAACTGTGTTGTGAATGGAGAACCTGCGGAACAAGTAAAACATTTCAGCTACTTAGGCACGATTTTTAGTGAAGATGGTAAATTAAGTATAGAAATAGACAAGAGAATCAGCAAAGCTGGTATGGCGGGAAGTCAATTGAATAAATTCATATGGAATAAGAGAGAAATTAGTCGGAACACTAAATTACCTATACAAGACGGTGTTCAAACCAGTTTTAACTTATGGCTCTGAGAGCTGGGTCAGAAGTAAAACACTTGACCAAAGACTAAAGACCACAGATATGAGAGTCTTGAGAAAGATTAAATCCGTGAACAGATGGCATCATTTTAATATCATATTAAAAATGAGGATATTAGGAAAGAACTTGACATTTTCAGCATCCAGGAATGCATTAGCAGAGCTAATCTCAGGTGGTATGGTCACTTAAACAGAATTGGCGAAGAAAGATTAGCAAAACAAGTGTTCTCTGCCAGGTTGGCAGGAAAACGACCCAGAGGAAGACCAAGATATAGGTGGATTGATATGGTACAAAGTGCCTTAGACGTTAGAAATATAAGATCTGATAATGTTGGATGACAAGTAACAGACTGATTTGGAGGAAAATTGTAGATTGGAAGTTAGTAATGATGTGATTTTTTTCATGTAGTACTATAATATCCTGTACATCCCTGGAGGGTACATGGCAGGAAATTGATGATGATGACTTCTCACCAATCTTTCTAGTACCTTCACTACTACTCAAAGTATACAGACTAGCCTATAATTTGTAGCCATACCCTTATCACCACTTTTACTCAGTGGAACAATTTTACCTTCTTTCCACTCCCTTGGAACCTGTGCTGTTGTATGCCAATTCCCCAGAACATTCCTTTAAGAGATGTGGTGATTTGTCATCAAATCCTGTCACCTTGTGGACATGAAGTTTATTTCCTCATATACCTCCTTAATCACAATTAAGCTATCCTCTCTTATATTCTCTACACTCGAATTCCTCATGATTTCACCCCGATGATGAAACACCTTTATAAATACATTACTGAATACCTCAGCAATTCGTCTACAGCAGTTACCATTCTACGATTTTCATCCATTAACCTCTTGCTATAATCATTCTTCCTTCTACTTGCCACATATCTAAAAAAGAAAAGTCTATAGGATTTTTCTTGGCCTGATTTGCTAATTTCTGCTTATACTGCATTTTTGTTGTCGTTACTGAGTCACCCTCTGGGATTGCTTTTTATACTCTATGTAAATGATTATTACTGTTATTCATCTTGTACTGCCACCAAAGTGCCTTCTTCCAGATTTCATGCTTAATCCCCTCATTCATCAATTTTATGCCTATCTTATTTGGCCTTTTGACTTTGTGAATACATTCACACATTGATGCAGTTATGAATTTTTTTGTCAATTTCTATGCAGCATTTATTTCCTTACTGCTCAACTCCTCATTCCATGCTATAGTTCCAAGCTGTCTCCTAAACTTGTCATAATAACCAGCCTTGTACTTCCACGGATATCTTTTTCCTCACAGAAGTCTGCATATAGCTTGCAACAACCCAGATGATCACTTCATGATCACTCTCACCAACTGGAAGAAAGTGCAAAACCCCACTTACAATTACATCCTCTGTTGAAATGATCAGATCTAAAACCTTTGATCCTCGCATGTCCTCCTTTACATGCTGCTCGAGATAATTGTCTCTCAAGAACTCAAATTCATTTTTCTTATTCCCAAATGTTATCTCTTCATGCTAATCTATACTGCCACTATTAATTGTCCATAATAATCACCCTTCCTTTGTTAAGTTGTTTATACATTTCTTCATCACCACCCTCCACATTCCCTGGCTTATAGCAACATCCAACTAAATATGCCTTTCTGTCGACCTTTGCCTCACACCACACTGCTTCATAACCATTGCCACTATTTCCCTCTTTCATGTCTACCTTATGTGCACTTAATTCTCCTGCAGCATCCCCACCTCCCTTCTTGTCCTGTCTATCCTTGCAAAAAATGCTGTATCCTTCCATTTCTGTTCCCATTAGGAGATCATCTTTTTACAACCATGTTTCATTTATTCCAGTGATTTGGAGGGGGGGGGATGAACTTAATCAGTTAAACCATTTCATCTCCCTTATTTTTGATACTCCTGGTATTTGTTAACAAACATGATAGTTCACTAAGCCACTTGTTGGTTGCAGTTGTGATTTCCTCACCACACCTGCTCTTGTCCAATCACCTTTATCACTGGTTATGACACAGCTGCTCAATCAACTTCACCATTCACATCTCTGTCTATTCCATTTCTATGCTGAACATTCCCATACATACATTCACTACTATTTCCTCTTTCAATATTCCTCTCCCACATAAAGACAGTTAAGACAATTGTAAACATTCTTGCTCACAGCAGGATTTGAATCCATAGCCTATTGGTTGGTAAGTGGATACACAAACCACTTGGCGAACTAGGATGGAAGATTTTATATGTTCTTACCAAATTCACTAACTTCCAGTTTCAAATACTCTGTTTACTCTCTGTATATTTTCTGTATTCTTACCCAAGTCTTCCCATAATTTTTGTTTAGTTAGTTTTATACAATTCTTTTTTTTTCTTACATTTTAAGAGCACAAGCTGACTTACTTGCTAGGAACTTTTGATATCCTTTTTCCTTGCTATCTTTTTAACTTCCTGAGTCCACAATGCAGTTCTGATTTTTCTGTTCTTGTAGACAACCTCACCACATGCCTATGGCTGAATCACTAAATGCTTTCTTCAGAGTTTTCCACTGAATCTCCAAGGTTTGGAGATCTTAAATAATGTTAGTGTGTTTGAGTCTACATTTCACCTTTGAAAGCCTCAACTTTCATTCCTTTTAAAGCTTTCTGCACATTTCTATCCAGAAATTTAATTTTACTCTGCTCAAAACTAAATGTCTGTCAATTTCAAATCATCTGTATAATCTTGTGTCCTGAACCAGTGGGAAAACTGGGAATGATTATAACTACAGTGAGACGTTTCTTATTTCTTGTCTCTTTTTTCCATGTGAATTTGTGCACATTTTTATGTTAGAACATGATGTCAATAATTAATCCATATCCTGAACAGATATCCAGCAAGTATTTTGCTTTGTTCCTTTTTTGAAAATTTTCCAGAACATTTCTGTTATGTTTGGTAATTATTTTATACTCTGCTGTTTAGATCACCAACAAAGACCAACTTTTTCTTTTTTGTTGTATTAACTACTTTTTCTAGTGCTTCGAAAAAAAATCCTCCTTCTTCCATAGTACAACCTTCTGTGAGATTATAGCTACAAATAAGTCTAAATGTTTCTTTACTGATATTTATTCACATCACTCCACTTGATATTGCCTGCTGTTCGATATTCTCACATTGAGTGTTGAATAGTATGAAATCTAACAATTTAATTCCCAGAATGCACCTGTTAAAAAAAAATCTATGTTCAGAACTATGTTAATGGCTACTGTCTCCAGTCACCTTGTGCATTTATACACTGGTTTAGATGGTGCTCCCATTTTTGGAAACAGGCCTGGAACTCTTTTTCCATAACACTTGAGTTCCTTTATCACATTATGCTGGATATCAGCAATATCAGAAATCTTCGTCCTTCTAGCACAATTTTTAATTTTGGAAACAGCCAGAAATCACAGTGAGTTAAGTCGGGTGAATAAGCAGGACGACCTAATTCAGTAATAGATTTTTTGGTCAGAAACTCTTGCGATGAGCACACTATGGCTTGCCACATTGTCGTGATGGATGATCTACTTGTCAAGCTACAATTCAGGTCTTTTTCTCCTAACAGAATCTCATAATCTTTTCAGTGCCTCTAGATAGCATTGTTGGTTGACCGTTTGTCCCTGTTTATTGAATTCATAGTGGACTATCCCTTTGTGATCAAAGATTCTACACATTAGCATGATCTTGAACTGTGAATGTGACATGCATGATTTTTTTCAGGCGTGGCGAATTCTGGGTTTTCCAATGCATGCTCTGGCATTTTGTTTTGGGATCGTACTGGAAGCACCAGGTTTTGTCACCTGTAATTATTCTCAGAAGCATCTGCTTATTTGCAGAAAGATCAGTCGCAACTTGAAGTCGCTGCTGCTTCTGTTCATCCGTCAAAATCCGAGGCACAAACTTTACAGAAATCTTTTGCATACCCAATTCTTCAGTTAAAATTACCCTGACTGTTTCTCGATTCATTTACAGTTTTCATCAGCCATTAATCACACGCTTATACTCGCACTCTGTTCACATTTGCATCCATCATTTTTGTTTTTGGCTGCCCACTTCTGGGGTTGTCATTCACATCTTCTTGCCCACCTTTAAATCTCTTATGTCACTCAAAGACACTTGACTTTTTCAGAGCTTCCACACCATATTGCTGCTTTCAACAGCTGTATCGTTTCACTAGCAGTTTTGCCGATTTTCACACAAAGTTTGATGCATGCTGCTCCAAATTTCGGTCACACATTTCTATGCCAAAGTTTACACACACTATTGTTTTTGCAATAGCTAACTAGCAAATGACTATCGGCATGCATTATTTAAAACATGTACAAAGATGATTACTCATGTGACTCCAACCAAATCACCACACGGCTGACACTACACGGCCATTCCTGGAATTAAATTGTCACACCTCGTATAGCTACTCTGTCTTTTCCCTGATTGCTGTTTTCTGAATATAATATCTTGTATTTGTTTCTTAGAAAGTTCTCATCTGTTTTTGTGTTCTTTATGTTGATCTGGTATTCATCCAATTCTTCTGCTACTTCCATTTCTTTTCCATTGATGCTGCCAATCTTGATTCTGCTGATGTTGATTTGGGATATATTCCAGGATAATTTTAGTTTACTTTTTGCTGTTTGCCCCTGTTTTCTACAGAAAAATAATGAGGCCCTGTTTAAGTGGGCAATTCCCCAGCTGGCATGAGATTCTGTTATGCCATTTGGCATTGTGGTTGCCAATAAGAATATAATTCATCATCATCATCCTCAAATTCCTGCCATGTACCCTCAAGAGGTGTACAGGATATGACAGTACTACATGAAAAAATTACATCATTACTAACTTCCTATCTACAATTTTCCTCCAAATCAGTCTGTTACTTGTCAAGACTCCAACATTATCAGATCTTGTATTTCTATCATCTAAGGCACTTTGTATCGTATCAATCCACCTATATCTTGGTCTTCCTCTGGGTCGTTTTCCTACCAACCTGGCAGAGAACACTTGTTTTGCTAATCTTTCCTCTCCCATTCTATTTAAGTGACAATACCACCTGAGATTAGCTCTGCTAACGCATTCCTGGATGCTGACAATGTCAAGTTCTTTCCTAATATCCTCATTTTTAATATGATATTGCCATTGATGCCATCTGTTCACACCTCTAATCTTTCTCAGGACTCTCATATCTGCGGTCTCTAGTCTTTGGTCAAGTGTTTTACTTCTGACCCAGCTCTCAGATCTACAGGGTGTTCGGGATAAATTTGACATATTTATAATTAATTATATTTTTCCGTAAGTTACATGTATTAACACACACTTCTCTTCATTTAAAAGTTTGGACCCTTCTTCATTCATATACAAGATGTCAGAAAGGATGGATAGCTGTAACCCACCTGAATCATGGAAGAGAATAACTTGTATCATGATGATTCGTGCCCGCCATCAAAATAAGGATATTACGACTGCTGCCCAATGCTCCCTGAATACAGTAAAAACAATCAGCCATGAACTAGAGACTTGCAATGGTGACTACGAGGATGTAGCAAGAAGAAAGATCCCTAGCAGACGATCTGATTGCGTTCGTACAGCAGAATTCCTCGCAAATCTGCAGGAACAGGTGTTGAAGAACCCTGGCATTGGAATTCGGGCTTTGTTCGTGGAGTTGCTAACTGTAGTCAAGCCCTGGATAACAAGGGTAGCCATTGGTATGCCGTATGTATGGCAGCAGGATTCGGCCCCTTGCCACACCTCTGGGAAAAGTCAAAAATGGTTGTCTGAAAATTTCTACGACTTCACCAGTCCAAATGTTTGGCCTCCAAACTCCCCAGACCTTAACCCCATGGATTATTTTGTATGGGGCGCAGTTGAAAAAGACACCAATCGCACTTCCAGTAATACAAAAGCCCAGTTAATGGATAAAATTAAAACAGTTTTTGCGGCCCTTCCCAGGGAGACTGTAGCATCAGCTTGTTCGAGGTTCCGAAGCAGAATTGAAGCTGTGATCGATGCTAATGGTGGTTATTTTGAGTAAATCTTGTTGATAGTATTGTAATTAACTCTGCCTGTAATGTTTTTTTGTCAATTCATTAAATTTAATAGATACAAAGAAGATTTTCTTTTTCCTTACGAAACTGTCAAATTTATCCCGAACACCCTGTATAAGTTAAAACTGGTTTGAACACTGTCTTGTATACAGCTAATTTAGTGTTCCGACTAATTTCTTTCTTATTCCATATGAATTTATTCAATTGACTTCCCACCATACCAGCTTTGCTGATTCTGTTGTCTATTTCTATATTTAATTTACCATCTTCAGTAAAAATTGTGCCTAAGTAGCTGAAATGTTTTACTTGTTCCACAGGTTCTCCATTCATAACACAGTTGACATTTTCAATGATTCTGCCTATTTTCATTGTCTTTGCCTTTTTATTGCTGACCTTCATACCATATCTATTACAACAGCTATTCAATTTAGTCAGAGAATCTTGCAGACTTTTAGCAGATTTATTTAAAAGTATAACATCATCCGCATAAAGCAAAGAGCTGACATTAACATCTCCAATTTTGATATCAGGTTTAATGCCACATTCCTTCATATTGTGATCTATATAGATAATGAATAACAGAGGGGATAATGTACTTCCTTCAATTCTAACTGCTGACTTACAACTCAAATAAAGACTAAGTATTGCTTGATATAATGCCCCATTGACACCATATAACTATCAGCGTATTGAATAGCTTCTCTCTTGGCACTTTGTCATATGCCTTTTCCAAATCGACAAAACTTAAATACAGATCTTTGTTATATTCTCATGCTTTCTCGACCATTTGTCGTAAAGTGAAGATCTGATCCTGACAGCCTCTATTTGGCCTGAATCCAGCTTGTTCTTCACCAAGCTTTTCTTCCACAATTCTTCTCACACCATGTATACTTGCATAGATCTTGCCAGGAACACTCAGTAGGGAAATACCTCTGTAATTCTCACATGCAGTTTTATTTCCCTTTTTATATATGGGTACTATGAGAGCTCTACTCCAATCATCGGGAATTCGTTCCTCTGTCCAGGCTTTCTGAACTATGCAGTGCAGCTACTGTAAGACTTTTATGCCACCATACTTCAGCATTTCTGGTCGAATATCATCTACTCCTGCTGCCTTTCCACATTTCAAGCCTTTAATGGCTTTTTCTACTTCAAGTATGGATATGTATTCCTGACTGCATGCCTGGTCAGTGTTTTTTACCACTGTGCTGTCATCACTGCTTGTTTCATTTAGCAGTTTTTCCAAGTAATTACTCCATACTTCAAGGATATCTTTTTCTCCTGTTTTCATGTCACCTTTTTCATCTCTAACTCCTTTTACAGCACTCTTTCCTCCATTCCTAAGCTTCTTCAACAACTGCCAGAATATTTTGCCACCTTCTTCATATTTATTTTCTATATTCTTGCCAAAGTCCTCCCATGACTTTTGTTTAGCTAGTTTTACCACTGTTTAGCTTTCTTACATTTGTCTCTGTATTCTGTAAGAGTAAAAGCTGACTTATTTGCCAGGAACTTTTGATATGCTTTCTTCTTTTCCTTCACTGCCTCTTTAACTTCCTGTGTCCACCAGGGAGTTCTGATTTTTTTATCCTTACACACAACCTCACCACATGCCTCTCTGGCAGAATCAACCAATGTTTTCTTCAGAGTTTGCCACTGAATCTCCAAGGTTTGATTCCTGTTCTCAAACTCTTTCATTTTCTTTTCAATAATCTTTCTGCATTTTAGTCTACAGTTCACATCTGAGAGCTGCTCAACTTTTATTCGCTTTAAAACTTTCTTACATGTTAATCTCTTCAATATGAAATTCAATTTTATCCTGCTCAAGACTAAATAGTGATCACTTCCAATTTCAAATCCTCTGTACACTCTGGTGTCCTGCACCAGGGAGAAAACATCACTATCAACAATAACATAGTCAATGAGACTTTTCTTATTCCTTGCCTCTTCTCTCCATGTGAATTTGTGCACATTTTTATGTTGGAACATGGTGTTAGTAATAACCAGTCCATGTCCTGAGCAGAAATTCAACAGATATTTGCCATTATTATTAGCTTTGCTCTTTTCCTCAAATTTTCCCAAAATATTTCTGTATGTCTCACAATCATTTCCTACTCTGCTATTTAGATCCCCAACAATGACCAACTTTTCCTTTTTCATTGTCAGTTGCTTTTTCTAAAGCCTCAAAAAATTCCTCCACTTCTACCTTAGTAGAACCTTCTGTGGGACCATAGGCACAAATAAGTCTCATTGTCCAGTTCCCCATTCTCATATTTGCCCACATTACTCTACTTGAGACTGACTGCCATTGATGAAGATTAGCCTCGTATTTTGTATAAGAATATAAGAATATAATTATATATTATGTATTAATATTAATATTATGTATAAGAATGTAATTTGGTTTAATAAATCCTAAATTGCCAGTCCATCCTGATTTATTCAATATCCAGATAGATTCGTGATGTAGTGCAGAAGTTGAGGTTTGGAATTTCAAATTCTGACATTAGTTTTAGAAGTCTTGGTTGGTTTTCTGCATTTCTTACAAGGCAATGTGGAGGTCTTTTTCTAGTTATCCAGCTTTAAACCATTAAGCACCCTATTGTTATTTGCTTATTTATGTCTGATTTCTCTCTGTACTTGCAGCATTCTACTGATATTTCCATTATTTAGTCCACTATTAGTCCGTTATTTAATTGTGTATATGTAGTGAGAAATATTGTTAGCTTTAGTTCTGTTTCTCTACATGTTAATAATTTTTAGATATGAGATTCTGAAGTTTGTGATCTTTGAGTATCTATCATTACCGTGGAGATATTGTCATACATTGCGAATTTTACATCTTCCCGTAACTTGGCCCATCTTCATTGTATAATACTACTCATGTATTATACAATGGTAATTAATAAGATGAGTAATGTTGACATATTTGTAAAATTACTGTTAATTAGTGTTTCATAGATTTGATAAAATCTGTATGAAACAGTAATGGATGGATTTTGTTCATTACACAGATAAAAACTGGATTCTTCAATATTTTTGAAAATTTCTGTTGTACTAATATTGGAGAATTTCTGTGTCATTCGAGAAATGTAATAATTCTCTGCATATTATTTACTTTAGGCTTATCAGATGTGGAGTTACTAATAGTAATAAACACTTTAATAACTAATTCATTTTATTTTTTGTTTATGTTGTAAGCAAAATGTTCAGAATGCAACTTAAGTATTTAATACTGAATTGGAAACAATCATTTCCTCTGAGATAGTGTTTTTTTTTAGCTCTCTGATATATCACTATTCTTTGAGTACAAAGACTTCAGAGGGCTGCATTATTCATCTTTAAATTTCTCAATAGTATCCTTGCTGTCTTCTCAAGCATTTTATTTGCTTATTAGTTTCATAAGATAAGAATCTACTCCATTGCATATCACACCATTGTTTAACTTTCAGAGTTCATCTTTGCCCTTTCTCCTCCTCAACCATGAAAGTTGCAAAACTTCTTATTACATGAGCATTGTGTGGACAAATATATAAGAGAAAAAAAAAAAATCAGCTAACACCTTTTCATTCCCGTATATAGGGAGTAGGCGAGGCCATTTAGCCCTATCTAACTTTTGGAGACTGAATGGGCAGTTCAATCTCTACTGGTACCCCCAACAGAGATGACTGGCCCAAGGCTATCAATAATTAAGCAGCACACAGTGAAGAGAGACGGCTTAACAAGTGCCGCCATCTCGTGGTCCCTAACACTCGTATTTAATGTCTGAAATAATGTGGGTTCTACGGTCGATTTTCTTGAGTTTATGTGACGAAAAACCTGAGTTTCCAGGAGGAAAAACCCACTTGCTCGTGCCAGAGATCAACTAACTCGGGAACCGGTCAAAAAAAGACTTAGAAAAATTTCTTCTAGTCACCGACTAGATTCGAAACCAAGAAGTCTCCCTTCGTGCGGTTAAGTGCCATGGTGTGCAAACGCTACATCCACTGAGCTACAAGAGAGAGAGAGAACCTGAATCTGCTGTGTTGAATAGCAGAAGATTGCACACAGTCCTTAAGAAAGGTTATTCCATATAACTGAGGTAGATGGAAGGAATGAAAAAGAAAAGATGTTTGAAGTAAATAGATTCTGGCTAGCAGATGCTGGTTTTCTTTAGTCCTGAAAGTAGATGAGTAATGACAAATACAGTGGAATGTTGACTGTGAAAATACCCATAAAGTTGGTGTTTATTCTCCATGCTCTCCACACTTAGTAGGTTGGTTGGTTAGATAATCTGGTTCTGTCATGCTACAGGCCAAGTACTAGCAACTTCAGGACTCTATCAAGCAGAGTGGTGAGCTCACTGGATGATAAATATCTACAACTCGGACATTCACAAACATACTAGGATTTGTAGGTATACTGCCAACAGTTCGAAACATTCAAACAAATTAAATAGGATTTCGATATCCCTATCTTGCTGGTGGCAATTTTGTATCTGTATCTATCAGGCTCTGAAAATGACATTCTCACAGTTTCTCCTCATACCCAGCATTTCAGAGATCTAATACCACACCACTTCAGTTATTACACTTCTCTGTATCTTTTTTTTCAAAATGTTTTCCTCTTGAAAATGACCTATTCTGTGCAGTAGTCTTTATACCGGAACTATAACCTCCTTACTTCTTCCTGTCAGCATCTTCTCCTGCCATCAAGATGCAGGAGAAGATGCTGACAGGAAGAATCTCCTGCCAGTGACAATGTACTTTGAGGCAGTATGGTATGAGATAAGTCTGTGCGGTTAGCTGAGTGGTTATGCGCTCTGCAACCACGTGCCTGGGAAAGGAGTGTCCTCCATTTGATTCTCGTCGCTGACATGAGGAACTAACTTGGCTATGGCTGAGTAAGATCCTTGATCTTACTCAGACATAGCCAAGTTAGCCGGTCTTGGATGTGGACTGCAGGGTTTTTTCCTCCTGCAAAGCAGGCAAACCGGTCTTAGGAACACAACGCTTCACAGACAATTACACATGGTTGAGCGTGGGGATAATGACCCTACCTCGTAGTGAGTTATGAAACCCAAAAATGGGAGGCGAAGGCCCTACGTGGGGCTGTAGTGCCAAAGAAGAATCGTATGAGATAGAGATGAATAGAATGAAAGACGTACTTAGTTGAATGTTGCTATACTTAGTAATGTGGAAGGCAGTGACAATAAAATCAGTTTCTTGATATGTACCCTCAAGAGGTGTAGAGGCTACTGTTGACAGTACTACATGATTAAGTTTACATTACTACTATTCTCCTATCAACAGTTTTCTCCAAATTAGTTTTTTGTTTCTCAGCACTACAGTATTGTTGTATATAACATTTCGGTCATCTAAGGCACCTCTGACCAAATCAGTCCACCTAGATCTTGGTCTTCCTGTAGGTGTGTGTTCTGCTTTTTTGGCATCAAACACTTGGTTTGCTTGGCTAATTTGCTTATACATTTCATTGTCACAAACTATGAAGGATTGTGCAGGTTTCCCTTCATAGTCATGACGATGAAATGTATAAGCAAATTATTCAAGCAAATAGGAAAATGGTGATATTTATGGGTGATTTTTAATTATGGGGAATATAGATTTGGGATGATGAAATATCATCCAGAAATAAAGGAAATGAATTTCTTGAGTTTTTGATGGACATCTACCTTAAGGAGTATGTAACAGAGGGCATACTAGGATCAAGGATCTTGGATTTGGCCATCTCATCAGATGATATCATTATAAATGAGGTGTCGAATCCCCCGTTGGTTGGTGAGAGCGACCATGAAATGATCATTAATTAGTTGATTGCCAGCTATATGAGGACTAATGTAAGGAAACGATATATGTGGAACTATAAGGCTAGTGATTATGAAAAGCTTAGGAGACAGCATGCAGCAATACCATGGAATGAGGAGTTGAGTAGAAAGGTCAATGCTGTTTCTGTTCAAGAACTATCTAGCAGAAGGCTTTGTCTAAATATATTCCAAACATCAGAAAGTTAAATGAGGTAGGTATGAAATGGATGAATGAAGAGATTAAGCATCCAGCCTGGAGGAAGAAAGCGCTATGGAGAATATTCATCTTTGTCTTCACTTGAAAAGCCTTGATAAAGGTACTTTGCTCCTAGATGGAATTTAGAGCCAGATCTTTCTAATGGGCTTTGAAATTCAGAAGACAAGGATGGGGTGCTGTGTTGATCAGTTGGCAGGATGTATTGAAAGGGGTGGAAATAAATGAATCTTAGGACTATTTTGGATGAAGACCTGAAATATAGGAGCTATATTGTGGGATTTTTTTTAAAAATTTAATTTGGTTGATCAACCTATAATACATCACTATTGTGTATGAAGAAATCATGAATGGTTTGGCTATCTAAGGAACTAAGATTTTATGAGGTCAGAAGAGTTGTGAGAATAGCATGATAGTTATGGCAGTGATCAGGTTATAGACTACAGTGTGCAGATTTGCTGGTTTCGGAAGATATGAGGATATTGTGGAAAGGATTCAGAGAAGAGTGATTGGTAATGTTGGGTATGATGACAGCTAGAGAGAGATGCCCTCTGAGAGTCTAATGGATAAAAGGAAAAGCAATGAAATGATTGAAATAGAAGTTGGTGAGGCATTTTAACCAGATTAATACAGAAGAGATCTTTCATAGAGCAGCAAGTGAAAATTGCAAAATAAGATGCCATCTCTGGAGATTGTATAAGAAAATTCTAAAGGGGAATAGGATTATTTTTCTTGGAGAGAGGCATTTGAGCAGCATACTGTGCTTATCAGTTTAAGGCATGACTTGACACTGAGCACTTCCCATTATGAGTGTTTTGACCTTGTAAGTGCTTGATAATCTGTGATGATAATTAAAAATTATTTCAAATTGTTGAAAGCCTACTTAAACTCCTTACGTCATATGTATTTTTGCACACCTGCTTGGACCTTTAGGCTATTGTGCTAAATGATTTCATCAGGACATGAAGCATGGAAAACTTATCAGAGAAAATGGAATGTTGTTATGAATTATTACTGTTGGAATCTGATCAGGAATGCTCAAGAACCAGTCAATAAACAACATGCCATTGAAATTAAAATCTGTAAATAAATGCAATACAGTTTTTCTAGGGTCATTTTTTTTTAAACTCAATTAACTGAAAAATGCCTTTTATTAAAGAGACTTTTAGATTTGTTGCCAAGTATTATTAATTCTGCAAAAATATTTGATGTAAGTTCCATTATGCAGTTTTCAGTGCATTTGTTGTCCTGCTAGTAGTTCGCCCACTAGTAGGACAACAGTTACTATGACTTTTCAATGCTCCGCATTGCTTGCTCTATTGAGTTCCTGTATTCATGTTGACCCAATACTGATATATAATGAGTAACAATGAACTGAAAGAGGACATCACAGTTTTGAATGCCAAGAAGATAGCTGATGGTTGCTTTGAAGTAACAGGGAAGCGTATTCAAAAATAATACCGTGATACATCACGTAAAAGTGAGCTAAAGCTGTAGCTGTATGAATTAGTATTTTGGTTTAATTATTTAGCATAAAGCAGTGAAATGCACTTTATTTCTCCCTTTAAGTGATGTGAGTATATAGAAATCATTCATAGCAAGTTTTTGATGCTCTTTAACAAGCACTTACCGCTTTACCAGCCTTGCTTTGTTTCTATCTATCTATTTCCTTCTGCCATTTTACATATAATTAATTATATGGATGCAGAGTACCTATTGAAATGACATTATGCTATTCAAATAACAAGGATATGAAGTGTAAATTAATTGATATATTTCATTCATGTGACCACCTGAATGAAATATATCAATGACATTCATGTGGCCATTTGAATGGTTAACTATCACTGCCTTTCCTTACATAGAAAAAGATTGACATGTAATTGGTATGATGTGGTGTTGATATTCAAAGACAATGATGAGCTAAATATCCTAAACTCTGAAAGTGCATTTTTCTCATCTGATCAGCAAATTTGTCACACTAGGATAGTGTGGCTTCCTGATCAAGGACTGCCAGACTAAAACTAACTGATACATTAACATTCATTGCCTGATTTCTTTTGCTTGTATATTGTAATTCTATTTATTATGCTATGTGTAGATTTAAATGATTTTTAAGTTTAAGTTTTGGTTCAGAACATAGACTGGTTATTCTTCTTCTTTGGCACTACAGTCCCATGTAGGGCCTTGGCCTTCCATTTTTTTTGGGTTTCATAACTCGCTACGAGGTGGGATCGTTATCTCCACGCTCAACCATGTGTAATTGTCTGTGAAGCGTTGTGTTCTTAAGACCGGTTTGCCTTCTTTGTGGGAGTAAAAACCGTGCAGTCCACGTTCAAAACCAGCTAACTTGGCTGTGTCTGAGAAAGAATCTTAGATCCTCACGTCAGCGATAATAATCGAATGCAGGACATGGTTGTGGAGTGCGTAGCCACTTGGATAACCTCATGGACAGACTGGTTATTACTAACACTATAAATTAAAGATGTCAAGAAATTATATTCATGGTTTAATCCTTTATCCAAGTGTAAGCAAACAAAGTTTGCATGTGAAGTATCTTCATGACTAGGCTACTTGTAGCGGCTAATGACTGCGCAATAGTTACCTTAGTTGTGTTCCAGCATAAAGATGTTACAAGTTTATGTGGTGAGAAGACACAAGAAATAAGTATTGTCAGCTTCATTATTGTTGGTATTGTCTTCATTCTGGTTCAAGACACAAGTATACAGAGGATTTGACAGCTCAGTTTAGGCTAAATAGAGGTTATCAGGATCAGATTTTCACTTTATGATAAATAGAAATCATGGGATGTAACAAGGATCTATGTTTGTTTTGTAGATGTGGAAAAGTCATAAGGTACCAAGAGAAAAACTGTTCAAAATACTACAGTTTTATGGTGTAAGTGGGACATATTGTGAGCAACACTCTTTAATTGAATTGTAAGAAAGCAGTAAAGGAAGATGGCTTGTGTGTGAGACAGGGGTTTCAGACAAAGATACATTATCACCACTGTTATTCAACACCAGCATGGATCACATTATGAAGGAAAGTTGTGTTATGCCTGATATCAAAGGAAATATTCAAATCAACTGTTTACTTCATGCAGATAATATCATACCTTAAGTAAATTCACTACAAGTCTGCAAGATTCCCCAACTAAATTGAATCACTGATGTAATAAATTTGGCATGAAAATCTAATAAAAGTACAAAGCCTAAAAAAAATAGACAGAAACTTTGAAAACATCAGCTACATTGTAAATGAAGAACCTATTGTTCATTTCATTGTGTAAACAAAAGTAATCTCAGGTTGTAGTGGGGGGGGGATCACTTAACCACCTAATCGGCCATTATGGATGAAATACGTATCCATCATATATTTCAATGTAATATCAATGGTATTACAATTTTAACATGCACTTTGCATCAATGATAACCATGACGTCTATAGATAGCCTGGCCGGTTAGGTGATTAACCCAAATGGGAGAAGAAAATTCTAGAAAAAGACCAAGATCTAGGAGATGAATTGATGCAGTTAGAAGTGCTTAAGAACTCTGATAGACAATAAGAGACAAAATCCAAGAAAGGAGACCGTGATGGTTTGGCCATGTGACCAGAATGGAAACAGAAAGTTTACCAAATAAAGCCCTGTATACAACGATGGAAGGTAAAAGATCCAAAGGAAGGCCCAGAATTAGATGGATAGACAAAATAAAAAAGAGGACCTGAAAACCAAATTACAGCAAGCGACACCGAACTGGACAAAATTGTTCGGACTCCCCAGGGACAGAAAGAAATGGAAAGAGTTCATTTGGCCTCATCATCCACATAGATGATGATGGAAGAGGGATGGTTGGCAGAAGTGGTGATACTAAGGCAGAAGCAATTTGCTTCTGCCTTATTATCACCACTTCTGGGTCTGGCTCCCACTGACGAGACCTCAATAAAGGTCGAAACCGTCCTGGGTAGTGGCTCCTCCCTTAATGCATAGCATTATACATGTCTGCAAGGAGATGTGCTTTGCATTATGGGAGATACTGAGACAAGGAGTGATGAGAGCTTGGTCCACCTTTACTATGAGTTGCCTCGGTCCTGAAGTTACTTCAGGTGCAAACTTTGTTTGCTTACACTTGGATAAAGGATTAGACTAAATTTATTATTATTATCCTGCACATTAATTTATATGCTAATATTGTCTGCATATAATTTGAGGAGGAATAACCAGTTGTTTGCTAACTATGCTAAACTCGGGAGAGCAAAAAATGACTATGCAAAGATTATGTTTGATAATTGTAGACCAACATTGTGGACAATGAGTAATGGTTGTCAGTTCGGTATTTGTATTTCAAAATGTAAGGTTATACTTTTTTAAATGCAGAGATTACAAGTTGTGTGTTACACTGGTGGGATTGCACTACACTAAATGAATATTAAGGATGGAGATTTAGATGTGATGGTGGACAGAATGTTGAAGTTCATGGGACATATTATTTAACCTTTTTCACTCCTGATGTAATAAATCCAGCCAAACTCCTCTTGCTTGAGTTATTTTCACATTCAGTTAATATTCTTTTAGTGTAGTGCAATCCCACCAGTGTAACACACAACTTGTAATATCTGCATTTAAAAATGTATGTATAACCTTACATTTTGAAATACAAATACTGAACTGACAACCATTACTCATTGTCTGCAATGTTGGTCTACAATTATCAAACATGATCTTTGCATAATCTTTTTTTGCTCTCCTGAGTTTAGCATAGTCAGCAAACAACTAGTTATTTCTCCTCAAATTATATCCAGACAACATAAATTAAAGTGCAGTGGTCAAAAAAGGATGTTATTATTATTATTATTCAGGCCTCCATGGAGTCAAAAGACTCATCGTTGGAGGTCCTTCCTAAGAACATAAAGTCTGTCGACTCATCGAGGGGCGGTCCCCCCCCCCTAAAAAACACAAAGTCTATCATACCACTCCTTAAACTCATTGACTGTTCTCACTCTCACCACTCCATCAGGCAATGCATTCCACGGTTCAACCACCCTCCATGCAAAGAAACCACTCCTTACCCTCTTGCTCACAGTTTCCTTTCGTAACTTCCAGGGATGGCCTCTTGTCATCATTCCTTCCCGCTGATCAACCAAGCGAAAGAACTCCCCAGTGTCAACCCTGTAACCACCTCTCAACAGTTTAAAAGTCTCAATCATATCACCTCTCCTTCTTCTACCCACCAAACTCTGCAGATTCCCTCAGCTGATCCTCATAACTATCCTTGTACAGTCCTGACACCATCTTTGTCATCCGTCTTTGTATCCTTTCAACAGTTAATTTATCCCCTTCATATCTTGGGGAGGGACCAAATCTTAGAACAGTAGTCTACGTGTGATCTGATCAGAGACTTATACAATGGAATGATAACCCTCTTATCTCTGCAGGTCAGTGTCCTTCTCATAATTGCAGCAATCCTCTGTGTTACCTTCACCACCTTTGCAATATGTCTCCTAAACTTCAGGTTTCTATCAATCATCAACCCCACATCTCTTGTCTTTCCTACTTCCTCCAGTTTAACTCCTCCAATAGAGTGTGCTGCATCCCATCGATGTTTCCCAAACCTCAAGACCTTGCATTTTGCTGCATTAAACTGATACCCCCATTCATTTGCCTATCTATTTAGCTTATTCAAATCCTCTTGCAGGGCTACCACATCTGCACTATTACTAATAGTCCTTCCCAGCTTCGCATCATCTGCAAACAACTGAATATCCCCTTGCAATCCACTGGCAATGTCATTGATATAAAGGTAAACCCCCATCTGAAAGCTTGTAGGCAGATTTTTTTGCTGTTTTCCTGAGATTATTATTATTATTATTATTATTATTCAGGCCTCCATGGAGTCAAAAGACTCATTGTGGGAGGTCCTCCCTAAGAAACACAGTCTATCAAGACTCATCCCACAATGAGTCTTTTGACTCCATGGAGGCCTGAATAATAATAATAATAATAATAATCTCAGGAAAACAGCAAAAAAATCTGCCTACAAGCTTTCAGATGGGGGTTTACCTCTTTTGAAAAGATATTCATAGGTGAGAATTAGGTATTATTCATGTGTCATCTATTTGTCATTCAATTTATCTCATCAAAAAATATTACATAAAAACATTCATATTACGTGACTCAAACAGAATATATAGTTGACTTTGTGTTTCCTAGGAAACACAGTCTATCATATCACTCTTTAAACTCATTGACCGTTCTCGCTCTCACCACTCTATCAGGCAATGCATTCCATTGTTCAACTACCCTCCATGCAACGAAACCACTCCTCACCCTCTTTCTCACAGTTTCCTTTCGTAACTTCCAGGGATGGCCTCTTGTCATCGCTCCTTGCTGTTCAACCAAGCGAAAGAACTCCCCATTGTCAACACTGTAGCCACCTCTCAACAGTTTAAAAGTCTCAATCATATCACCTCTCCTTCTATCCACCAAACTCTGCAGTCCACACTCCCTCAGCCGATCCTCATAACTAACATTGTACAGTCCTGAAACCATCTTTGTTATCCGTCTTTGTACCCTTTCCACAGTTGATTTATCCCCTTCAAATCCTGGGGAGGGACCAAATCTGAGAACAGTAGTCTACGTGTGATCTGATCAGAGTCTTATACAACAGAATGATAACCCTTTTTATCTCTGCAGGTAAGTGTCCTCATTATTGCAGCAATTCTCTGTGTTACCTTCACCACTTTTGCACTATGTCCCCTAAATTTCAGGTTTCTATCAATCATCAACCCCAGATCTCTTGTCTTCCCTACTTCCTCCAGTTTAACTCTCCCCATAGAGTGTGCTGCATCCCATTGATGTTTTTCAAACCTCAAGACGTTACATTTTGCTGCATTAAACTGACACCCCCATTCATTTGCTTATCTATCTAGCTTATTCAAATCCTCCTGCAGGGCTACCACATCTTCACTATTACTAATAACCCTTCCCAGCTTCGCATCATCCGCAAACAACTGAACATTCCCTTGCAATCCACGGACAATGTCATATATAAAGGTTAAACAATATAGATCTCAGTACTGAGCCCTGTGGAACCCCACTTGTAACCTGCCTCCTTGAAACTGACCCACATACACAACTCTCTACCTATCGGACAGCCAATCCTGAATCCAGTTGACCAATCTGACATCCAGACCCATGTGCTGCAACTTGAATATCAGCTTATCATGTGGCACCCTGTCAAATGCCTTTGCTAAGTCTAGGAAAATGGCAGTATATGCCTTTCCCTCATCTAATGCTTTTGTAATTTTATTATAAAAGGCTAGCATATTGCTAAAACAAGAGTTCCCCTCCACAAATCCATGTTGACTCTCACAGATAACATTACCCTCATCTGCCCAATGTTGTATATGGTCCCTCACTAATTTCTCCAAGATCTTAACAACTACTGATGACACACAAACTGGCCTATAATTAGACACTTCCAGTCTGCTATCACCCTTATGCCATTGCACTATCTTACCTTCTTTCCATTCCATGGGCACCTTTCCTGCAGCCAGACTTTCATTGAAAAGCCAGGTCCAAGGCTGTCAGTTCCCTAGCACATTCTCTGAAAACTCGTGGTGAAATACCATCCAGTCCGACAGCTTTACTGACATCCAGAGTACTCAGTATTTGAAACACATTCGAACCTGCCCTATCTCTCTAGTATTAAAATTTACTCCTCCAGGATGAAATACTGCAATAAAGTGTTCATTGAACAATTCCACTATGTCCTCTGCATCAGTCACTCTATTCCCATTTTTATCCCACAATGTCATTCTTCCACAGTCGTTTCTCCTCCTACTGGCCACATAGCTAAAAAATTCCCTAGGACTTTCTTTGGATCCAAGGGCCAATCTTTTCTCATATTCCACCTTCCTTACCATACTAGTCACTCTCCTGGCCTGTGTCTTATATTCTTCATGCATCTTCTCTTCACCTGTCTCTTTATCTCTTCCATAGCCTCTTTTTCGCATGTTGCTCCTGTTTAATAATCTTTGTCATCCACTTTACTCCAAATTGTGTCCTCTTCTTCACTCATAAAATACAGCTTACCAATGCTGCTAACAAATATTTCTTCACAATTTCCCAAGCACTAATGATATCCCGGCCTTCCAATTCCTCCCTCCACGAAACTTCCCCAAGTTGACGTCTAAGACTATTATAATCACCTGCTTTATAATTCCACATACGTTCCCATCTCTTTGATACTCCACCATGTCTATTCGTTTTCCAGGTCAAAACTACATGGTCACTCTCTCCAACTGGTGGGAGAGATGTCATCTCACTTATTATCAACTCTTCTGATGCTATAACCAAACCCAAAACTTGTTTCCTCTGTTACATGTTGCCTAAGACATTTGTCCCTTAAGAATAGAAATTCCATTCTCTTATTGCTACATACATCTTCCTCTCTCCAATTTATACTGTTGTAGTTAAAATCTCCCATAACAATCATTCTTCTTGAACTTGCCAAACTTAACTATCTCAACATCTCCTGGTCCCCACCCTCTATCCACCTCACACCATATGCTTTCAAAATCATGAGTTATAGGTTTGAGTTTCTACAATCTCATCTTGAGGGTGATTTTAATTGCCATTGAAATGTAACAAATGCGAAACAAATATTTTGTGATTTATATTTGGGAAATGGTAGGGGGAATTGTAATGACAGGTCTTAAGAATACTTGCTCTGAGCAAGGACATTTTTAAAATTGCTTTAAGGACTTGAGGTAATATGAGCTTAGTAGTAAGTGGACAAAATGGTGTGAAGAATCACAATGCAAAAAAAAAAAAAAAAAAAAGAAAAATGGAGTGTAGGGATAAAGAAGTTTTGTCCACAAGGGCAAAACTTCCTTATCCCTCTTGTAAGGCTTTGGATACTCAAGTGTTCAAATTTTATTGTGTGAATTTTATGATAAGTGGAGGTGATTCAGAAGTGGAATGGTTATTATGAAGATTTATTTAAGAAGGTTTGTTGGCTATGAATTTCATTGATAGATGGCAAAAAGGGTTGACCAATGTTTTAATGGTACCATATTGTTGGGAGGGCGAATGATTGTTTTTGTGATAATCCCATACACGAGATGTTGGACTACTTACACTATGACACTAACAACTTACTGTGTTAGTATCATATATGGGCAAGAAGGAACTTGTTCACGTTTAGTTTGAAGAATTGTGGATTGTATTTCTTTGGAAAAACGTCTCTTCTACTGCTGCCAAAAGGCAGCAGTAGAATTTGCTGAGAAGTATGTTTTTTTTTGGGGGTGGGGGAGGTTTGACTTTAAGCTGCTAAGGGATGTTGAGAAGTGGTTTCACATGTCTCGGGGATTTAACAGAGTAAAGGAATTGTTGATGCCAGTAAAGGTGAACTTGGCCATGGAAGTATTTGAAAAAGATGCAACCAGCAGAAACTGTGCAGCAGCACGAGAGTAGTTGGAGTGAATTGGTGAGAGTCATTAATTGGGCTAATTGCTCTCTTCTCTATTGCATCAAGTAATTTTAGAGAGTTCTTAGGAGTACCATCCAAGATATGCAAACAGTAGTCAATAGTTGGGAGGATTTTAGGGTTAATAATTGTTCAGAGGTGAAGTATAGTGCCTTGAGCAAAAGAGAAATGAGATGTCTGATAATTGAATAATTCCAAGGAGAGATCTTATCTTGCCTAGAGATTTGGTGGTGGTTGTCAAGAGTGAGAATAGAAGAAAAGATTTTTGTAGGTTTTAAGACAGAACTCTGTTTTGCTTGCATTGAAACTGAGGAGGTTGTTCAATTCCCATCAAAAAGCATGGTTTGGAGGTCATTGTTTAAGGTAATTGTGTTCTGGAAGTTGTGATGGTGAATCTGTGTGAGACATGGTTTGTAAAATGAGAAAGAGGGTATTGTGCTGTCATCAATAAAGTTGTGTTGAGTTGATGGTCAACTGGAGTAGTCTTCGATACCTAGAAGGAAGAGAGTGGATGAAAGAACAAACATTAGTTGCATGGTTAAAACACAGTGTCCTCAACCTTCACTTTTAGCATATGTCTAGTCAGAAAGCTTGGAATCCAGTTGTAGAGATTATAGGACTGGCCAAATGATGGGAGCTAATTTAATAGACCCTTCCAAAGGCTTTAAAGATGTCAAAAGCAACCACCCGAGTCTTGCGAAAATGTTCCATGGTATTAGTCCATAGATGGGTAATATATGTAAGTAGATCTTCTGTTGACCTTCAGTAGTGAAATCCATATTGGCAATCATTTATTAGTTTCAAGGTAACAAAAGAGTTGAATGTTAATGGTTCTTTCCATCCCTTTATAGAGAAAATACCACCCCACAATATGGGAATATATTGGGTGGTAGTGTGATGGTAAGGATTTGTCACCCTTCTTAGGAATAGGTTGTATATGGGTAAATTTCCATGTTGGATGATAGATACCAGTAGAATATGAAAGTGTTAAAAGGTGACATAGGATGGAAGTCAACTCTGCTGCACACAATCTTTAGAATGATTGCAGGGATGCCATCTGGACCAGGATTTTTTTTTTTTTTTTGTCTAATTTGGATAAATTTCTGATTTCCTTCTGACAGATGGTCAAAGGAGGAATTGGGTAGAGAGTGTTTGGAATGGCTGGAGTACACATCCCAGGATCAACCATACAGGGATTGGAAGAGCAGGTTGGCCATTTCTGTGGGTAATGATGCTGTAAGAACCGAGTGTAATAGTAGCGGAATCTGTGTTGGACAGAAGTTGTGTTTAGTGGCTTTGGTGAGAGACCAGAAGGTTAACTTTTCCAACATCTATATTGAAATGCAACAGTGAAGTAAAATTTTTTCTAGAGATTTTAAT
The DNA here is from genome assembly GCF_054136105.1 of Typopeltis vanoorti. Taxonomy (NCBI): domain Eukaryota; kingdom Metazoa; phylum Arthropoda; class Arachnida; order Uropygi; family Thelyphonidae; genus Typopeltis; species Typopeltis vanoorti. Next base: position 30,845,356 of record NC_143564.1, on the reverse strand, counting down.
AATTTCAGTTGGTTCTTTTCTAAGGGAAAATGTCTTAAAATGCTTTAAGGAGAAGCTTGAATGACAGGCATTAAAGCTATAATTAAATCTCTCACAAATTATTCACCTAAGTTATATTACTGGAAAATTCCATTCTATCTCCAAACCTGTGATCTCTTTCTCAGAGATAATCTTCCCAATTTCAGCATCTTTCCTTACATTTTGTACAATCACTCATCATAACAGTGCTTAGCATTAAGAGGGAACCACATATCATTTTACTTGTTTCACGTAAAGAAATTCGTATGTTATTGAAATCCTTAATTCTCTCTCTCTCATAAGCCGACCTGGTTGGCCGAGTAGTTAGTGTATCCACTCTCCAGCTAAAAGGCTGTGGGTTCGAATCCTGCTCTGGACATGGATGTTTGTGATTGTCAGTGAAAATACTAGTGGTGATGGTCGGCAGTAGATGTTGTTGGTGTAGATGATGAAGGTAGTTCGTTGTAGTTGGTGGAGACTGAGTTGTGGAATAGGTGCCCTTCATGGAGGTGTCGTAATAATAATAATATGAGACGTACCTTACTCGATTCTCGTAGTGACGAATGGAATCCTTATATCGGCTTTTTCAATTAAAAGTAAGTTAGCTGATCTCGTATGGAGGTAGCAGGGTTTTTCATCCAGCATGCAGACAAATCTGCTCTCAGAACACGCACAATTTACAGACAAAAAAAAATACTGTTATTGGTGATGATGGGCGATAGATGGCGCTGAATGTGGTAGTCGGAGAATTAAGTAGTAGTGGAGAGGATGAGATTTAGTGAGGCAGAGTAGAGTACCCTCCTGCGATGAGTCCTTGGGGGTGTCACGTAATAATTATCTGACTGGGATTTTCTAATAAATCGGCCAAGATTATTCAAAATAAGCATCCAATCCATTGAAACTCACGGCTTTCATTTGTATCGAGACTTGAGTTTCTGTTACTTGCAGGACCAGAAGTGTAAATCTAAAAGTTACCTTCTAAAGATAAAAAGATTGGAAACTTCTTGCTTCAGCCATAATTCAGAACAACATACCCCAAATAACTCAAAACTCACGCTTCAGTAATAAACGTATTCTTAATACGTTTAATATGGACGGATTGTTCTGCTTTTTTATACACCTTTTTATTCTATTGGCAATTGAAACAAGAGAGAAAAAAAATTATGAACAAATAATCATTATTTCTTTCATCTATTCTGAAAATTGTCTGCAGATATGTGTGATATTAAACTGTCATGGTAGCTAGCTTTGGTTTATCACCGCTTTTCTATTTTTTTTTTTTAATCAATAAATTGTTAACCAGTGAAGTTCAGTTGGTAGCAAGAATGCTTTTTATTTAGAAAGACATTGATTGGCTTTCCTGGTGAACGCTTATATGGTTTAATGGGTCTCTGAGTATAGTTAAGAACAATGATGAGCAGTTTTTTCCCCCTAAGGCACCGCCCTTTTTACTGTTCGCAATCATCAAAATTCTTCTTCCATAATATCCTTTTATTTGCCACAGAAAGAACATCAGGATTTTTCTCAACCGTTCTAATAGTGATCTCTTGTTTTCTGATTTGGTCATCATTCTGCTATTTTCTCTGATCTGTAGATTTCTTGTTGTTTAAGGCATGCATTTTAGCCTTTATTTTCTTAACTAATTTGTAGTCTTTGATAATTCAATGTTTGAACCAGCTGATGAACTAATCATCAGCTAGGTAACTCCCAAGTATTTTACCCTTTAGGTACATAAATTCGCTACAGACTTGTTTTTCAAACACCCATTTCACTTGATGTACATCACTGGTGTTGTTTAATACTTTGCAGTGTACTCCACAATGTGGTTTTTCCTACATTTCAAATCTTTATACTTCCATTTAATATCTTCATGTTTGAAATTTCTGCATGCTTAACTGTCGCCCAGTTTAAGACTTCTTGTTGCACAATTCAATTTTAGGCTGAATGGTCCTCTCATTTATAAGTACGCTTATATAGCATTGTTGTTATGTGGCATCTAGTCATTTTCGACTTTTGGTGATCCTGTGAACAAAGGCTTTCCATCCTACTCGGCCTCTTGTCCTTTCTTTCAGTAATTGTAAGTTCAAGTTTAGTTTTTTTATGTTGTCCATCCCACTCTTTTGTGGTCCTCTTCTCCTTCTCTCATTCTTTCTCAATATAACTGCCTTTTCCAGTGATTCATCAGCTCATAATATGTTCAAAGTACATCAAATTCTGTTCAGCGATCATCGCTTCCAAGGAACATTCTGTCTTTATATTTTCTAAAACCTTATTGGTCATTTTTGCAGTCAATGGGATTCTTAATAGTCTCCTCCACGCCCATAATTCAAATGAGTCAATTCGCTTTCTGTCTTTCCTCTTAATAATTTAGCTTTCACATCCATACATCACTATTGGAAATACCATTGCTTGCACAATTCTAACTTTCGTGGCCGTACTCACACCTCCATTTTTTCATAATTTTTGTCACGTTTAACATAGCTCCCCCCAGGACTATTCTTTTAATTTCATCTTCACATTTACCATAATTTCTGATTCTGAACCCCAATAAATCGATTTATATTTTATCCCCCTCTATTATAAATTTATTTAAATTGTCAGAAGCCATCACGTTTGTTTTGTAGATGTTTAAATTAAGCCCGTCCTTGTTACTTTCCGTGTTAGCCAATAAAATAAGCCATTCATATCTTCTTTAGTTTCTGCTGTGAGCGTTGTATCATCTGCATATCTTAAATTATTTTTCTGCCACCTATCTTAATTCCAGCTGGGTCTTGGTCTAAATCATCTAAGATAGTGTGACTGTATACAACCTTGCCACATCCCTTTTTCCACTCTAGCACTCTGTTTCTCCAAAGATTTTTTACTAAAGCTTCTTGTTTGTCATACAGCTTCTTATCAAAAGAATTAGATGGTCAGGTATGATCTCATTACAATCCATACAGTCAAAAGCTTTCTTATAATCAATAAAACAGATGAATACTTGTGAAATTCTCTTGTTCTTTCCATAATCCATCTCATGTTTGCTATTTGGTCTCTAGTTCGTCTACCTCTCCTAAAGCCTGCCTGTTCTTGTGTGTGGCATTTCTGTATTCACATATGACCCCAACCTTTGTTGGATCACTTTCTGCATAACTTTACTTGCATGTGAAATAGGCTGACCATATTTCCTTGAGACAAAAACGGGACATTAGGATGGCAAAAACGGGATGAGGGTTATGTAATATTCTGTATTCATGGAAAAGTAAGACGATAAAAAAAAAGGTTTACTTTGCCCAACATGTATGGTGATAAAACGTTGGTAATTATTGCTTCTGATTTGGTACGTGCTGAAGAAAATTTTGTTTCATAAATTTTATTGATCAATGTTGACAAGCTGTCATTTGCGCGGACACTTTGGCCGTGACCCACAGTATGATATGCAACAAGAGCTTCACTTGCTGCAATTTTATCACTTTCGCTATCACTATCACGTCTTACCATGAACGAGCTATTTTTTTTTTTTTAAACTGAAGCCGTGTTTCAGCATCCTTATGTTTCTGTCTATGCACATGTTGATGTCGCTTCTGCCTTTATGAGCAACGGAAAAATGGACATTACAATGTTGGCATACCAATTTTGTTTCATCACTGCACAGCTTGTTCAGTTTAATAAATTTGAATTCTTTCTTGGGATCGTCATTAAAACTGCAGTTTCGCCTCTTTGATATTGTAAGGATTTGATATTGTAAGGATAGACTTAAAGCTTTAAAAAATAAAATTTAAACCACCGGCATTGAATAACAAAGCCACCGGTTAGGTTAGCATATAGACGAAACAAAAACTAACGCTACAACAGAACAGACGCCTCGTCTGAGATGCCCAAATGTTGCCAACATGCATTTATTATTTTCATTAATTTCTCTCAATAAATCACTGCAGATATCGATATTAAGTATCGAGCAATGCGACTCCATGGTTATACAAATTACTGGTATCCATGATATCGATGTACGATTATAGGTTATGAATAATAATTTATGATTGATCAATATTAAAGTATATTTATATTTTTTATTAAAAAAGGGGGGGGAAATTTACATTTTTATTAAAACGACGGGACGGCCGGGAGATATGAAAAAAAAAAAAAAACGGTACATATGGTCAGCTTAATGTGAAATTAAAGCGATTGTTCTATAAATCTCATAATCTCTGGGATTCTTTTTTTTTTTTTTTTAATTCCGATGAATAGTGATGTTTTCTAATAGGCTAGTATATTTTCTTCCAAACCAGTTGACATATTTCAGTCAATATATTCACTACTTCATCTCCAGCTGCTCTCAATAATTCCACAGACATTCCATCATTAATAACCCCAATCATTAGTTTTGTTTCTTTCCATATGTTGTTTTTAGTTTAGTCAAATTAGTCTAGCCAGCAATAGCTTCGTACTTGGCGTCAAATAAATACTTTGGTCATTGACAAGAAGCACCAGCTCACTTTGGTTCTTGAAATTTCGTGATAGAGCCTCCGTAGCTCAGTCGTTATAGACGAAGCCCTTTGGTCGGAGAGACCTGGGTTCGATTCCCGAGACCAGATAAAGATTCCTCAGTGATGTGAGGAACCTTTATTTGGTCTCTTTCGACTAAAGGTGAGTTTACCGGTCTTATATTGGAGGTAGGTTTTTTTTTTCACCCGGAAACTGGTTTCTCGTACCCTGGAACAGGCAAAACCGGCCCCTTGGACACATGCATCTACAGACATAGGACACACCGGGAGGCATAGGGCCAACCACCTTATCCGCGAGACGGTTGCAAGAAAGAAAAAAAAAAAACACCTCGACACCATAAAAGGTAGAAAGGAGAATTAAGAAAGAAAGAAAGAAATTTTGTGATGTACTAGTAAGGGGAACTCAGAAGGAAGGGATAACCCTTTTGACCAAAAATTTTGGACATTTCTGACATGATCCCATTTGTTAAATTTAGTTTCAGAGTTATAATGGTCTTTATCTATTTTCTCACGGGATACATTCGCTCTTGGTTGTAGTGCCTGGAAATATGTCTCCTGATACGAAACATGCTGTATAATGCAATTGCTCATATAACTAAATAAACTCCATGTCAACACGACAATACACCATCACACTGAAAGTTCTGCTGCGATATCGACGTTAATATCGCGTTGAAAACTTTGATAACACTTCCACGGAGTCACAGTATTATCTTAACAGAACATCTTATGGGACGAACAGCAATTTCGGAGGAGGGCCAGTGCGTCTATCACTGGCCCACGGACTGATGTTCATTTTGAAGGAAGAATAGTTCACCATATACCAGATCTGTTATCACAAGCTGGCGGAGAGAATGGCTAGAAGGGTGTAAAGTGTGATTAGGACCAGAAAAGAGCCCACACGTTCTAAGTGTATATACAGTTTAGCTTAGCTTAATAGTGCAATTCCAATTCTTTTTTCAACTTGGTCGTATGACAGGAGACAAAATGTAGGTTCCCTGAATGGCTCTTTTTATTATAGTTATAGTGAATACCAAGGCACCGCTTGTACTGAAGGTCGCAATTGCGTCTAAGCCATACCCACCTACTCGAACGTAATCATTCGATTACTATAGATTGGTAAAAGAATTTCGAATGATCGAATCATATTCACTAATACAGAACGCTACTGTCTATAAGGGTGAAGCATAATGCTTTTAATCCCTGCTATCTGATAGGTACTGTGTAGGGAAAAATTTATGAGCTACGTGCTCAGCCCGATTTGGGCAAATTATAGATCTTGAAAGGGAACTAGGATGGTCTTAGGTCGTTTATATTTGCATAATTCCGATTCATCATAATTTGCTGCTTATTGAACTAGTTCATTTGGATGTGAGCACGATTTTGAGAAGCACTTTACTGTGACAGATTGCAGGAAAGAGTAGATATAAGGGATATTTGTGTCTCGATGAAGTTGAACATTTCTAATGTACAATGGAGCATTTAAGATCATGCGTAAGCATTTGTTTTGCAGTTTAAGGATATTTGAGCTTGAAGTATGGCTTCGGGGGGGATGCATAAGTGATAGTGGGACTAAATATTTGGCTTCTGTTTTCCAGGGAATCCTGATGTTAAATAGAAAGATGTCTTCTTTGAGACATGTTGAATTTTTTTTGAACCGAAGAGCACTGCTTTTTTGAGAGTTTGCTTGCAGTCTCCAATTGGAGAACCAGTGTCCAAGTTTCAGCAGGTTATCTTGTAGTTTCTTTGAAACAAGATGCGGTTTAAGAGATCTGGCCAGTATTGCTGTATCGTCGGCATAGAGAGCAATGATAGATGACGTTGGGTTATCGGGATGTCCGCCATGTAAATCGAGAAAAGTATCGGCGCCAGGAGGGATCCTTGAGGCATTCCAGCCAAGATCCACTATTGGGTAGATACCACCCCATTTAGTTTAACTTGCATGCGTCTTCCAGAAAGAAAGGACTTAATGAGGTGGATCAGATCCAGTGGAATGCCGGCTAAAATCAACTTGTATAGGAGTCCAAAGTGCCATAATTTATCGAAGGCCTTTTCTAAGTCAAGAAACTGCTCCGGTGTATTGATGCCAGTTGAAGCTGGTGGTAATATATTCAACTAGTCTATGGATCTGTTGAGTAGTGCTGTGGAGCTTACGAAAACCAAAGTGCTCTATAGGTAGGATATTTAACTTGTTAACAGAAACTTGAATTTTGGAGAGGATGACTCTTTCAGCGATTTTGCCCAAATTGGAAATAAGACTGATGGGCGATAAATTTGTGGCAGCTGTGGGTCCTTACCAGGCTTATAAATAGGGACCACATCTGCCAACTTCCAAGCATAGGGAAAGTATTTTAATCTAAGCATGGCATTTATTATTGTTGTAAGATGTACAATGGCCTTTTGGGGTAGCAACTTAATAACTTCATTTGGGAGACCGTCAGGTCCAGGAGCTTTTTTTATTTTTTAAGTTTTGTAGTTTGTCGTAGATTTCGGCTGGAGAAGTAGGTGTGAGTTGGCTAGTACAAGTATCACACTGTTTTAGTACGTATCTGACGTAGCGGTGGATTTTATAAATATGATTGAAGTTCAGGTTATCATAAGATGGACTGCACTGCTTTTCAAAGTTTTTGACTACAGTTTCAACTTTTTCAGCATCTGAGTGAACTATGCCTAAATCTGATTTGAGAGAAGGAAGAGTTTTATTTTTGATATTTCTTAAGTTTCCAAATGGTTTGATCACTGGATGAAATGGAAGCTAATTTATCTTTCCATAGTTTGTTTCTATGGGTCTTCAGTTTATCTCTCAGTGCACTATTCAATCGGTTGAGTAACTTTTTATCCTGGGGAGCCCTGGCATTAAAGTATCTTTTTCTTGCCTTATTTTCCCCCCTGATTAAGTTCATAAGATCTTCTGGAAGTCTTTTAGGCTTAGAAGTAGGCGTATTTGAGGTGATAGATGATAAGGCTGCATTGATTTGTTGAGTAAATTTATTGATTGCAGAATCAATTTCTTCTTTAGAGTTAATATGAGGAACAGGAACAAAGTAGTTTGGGAGCACATTGGATAGTTTTTCCCAAGGTGTGAAGTGTGAGGAACAGTCCCTTCTGATTGCCTAATTGGAGCAGAATAGGGTTGTGGTAAGAGGTTAATTCGTCAAGTGAATCCAAGTTGTACTGCAATTTGACATTTTGGAGGACAGCTATATCTAGGACGTCGGAGGAGCCAATTGGACTGATATGAGTTTGTATAGAAAGACCAGCCACAGCTATGAAATTGGAATTTGAGTAGTTAAACAGTATTCGGCAATTTTTGTTGGTGATTTACTGTTCCAGACAGGATGTTTTGCATCGAAGTCTCCAGCGATGATGACCGGTCCTTTTACTCCAAGGATGGCATCCAGATCTGAGGTCAACAATGTTTTTGATGGAGGGTTGTAAGCAGCAAAAATTTTTAGGTTTCCAATTGAGGTTGTGAGGACATGAATGCCTGTGATTTCGAGGTTGGTGGTTGCAGGGTTGGTTATTGAATGATAGTTGATATAGTTTTTGATAAGGGTGGCTGTACTACCTCTTCCTCTATAGTCATGTCTGTCGTTTCTGTAAATCTGTTACTCTCCGATTTTTAGGTTGTCAGCAGGCCTCAGATGAGTTTCATTGATTAGAAATATGTCTGGATTATATCTATAATTCCTGGATTTCTAACACTTTGTTTTTGATACTGTTGGCGTTCCAAGCAGTAATCCTAATCGAATCTGGGGAGATTTTTTTCCTGTGCATCAGAGAGTGCAGATAATATGGATTAGGTTTGCTGTAAGAATCTTTTTGTAACATTCACTAATGATTTAATTCTTGCGATATATATAATTGCGCTTTGCAATGACGCCCTCTGTTTTATATCTGCCGTTGGCTGAGTAATTTTCGAAAACGTCCAATGGTATCTCCTTCTTGTTCCCCAATGTGCCCGCCCACATTTCACTGTGATTTAAACAAGAAGGTCACCTTCAGCTGTCCTAGGTGGCATTCTGTTAGACAAGTAACTATCCTGTCCGTGTAGATACTTACTGGTGAAACTCAAGAAAAAGGTAATAATGGATTTTTGTACATAACAGTAATGTTTAATTTGCTTAAAACTATATTTCTAGGTTGTTTAGTTATTATTTTATCATATTTCTTGCTGTGCAGCAGGTTAATATCAGCTGATTGTAACTGCGCAATTGTTTTTAGTATTTTACCTGCTCATTTTGTTTATTTATATTTAAAAAAAATGGTATCTTATTTGGAGACTACTGACACTTTTTTTCCCCGTATTATTTTCTCTTATTCTTAGTTAAAATAAGCAATCTTTTGACTTCTTCTTCCAAACAGATTTAAATCTTTTCAGTATATTGTATTATCTGCATTCGAAACTACGGTTTTTACCCATACATGTTTCGTAACTTCCGAAAAAGAAATTTTAAAATATTCGGTGAAAGAGCAAGTTGACCACCTAGTGATTCCGCGTAGTTAGGAACCATGTAATGCAACACTTTGCTCCTTAGCTCTTTCATACATAAGGGATGGGCCGGGGGGGGGGGTTCCAACAGGGACTAAAGTTGGAAATGCCCACTGAGATACTACAGCAGTTATGAAACTTTATGTTCAAAAGTTTAGGCTAAACTATCCGCTCAGGGTGATTATATATACATTTTAATTATTGTTTTCCTAATTACTGTTTTGCCGACCTGGACTGCCAAACGAATAGCGTTATAATAGAACTGTGTAGCAGTATTTGAATAACTGCTTCACTTGGTTTGTTATTCAGAGGATAGGGGAGGAATTACTCATGCTAATGAATGAATGAGTGATGGCTATGAAAGTATTTATAGAATACTTCCATTCATAATCTAAGACAGGGTGAACATCTGTGTGAAAGAAAATAAAGTGTTTTGGTGAGCGACAAGATATCAATCAACCTAATTGGTACTTTTGTCCTAAATCAAGTATATTTAGGAAAACTGTAAGGCGGGGGGGGGGGGTGCCCTATGACTGTGGCACAATTTCAGTAGGTGGACAGATTTATGTAAGCCTTGGGTGAACGAGAGCCTGATTTCTTGGTTATTGATGACTTAATACTTGACATTTGTTGTTTTGGAGTGAAATAGGATGGAATTTTGCATAGTGCTGAAATTAATATGGTTATCAGAATCTCTTAAAGAATGGTTCTGGTGTGATAAGGATTATTATTGTGAGAGTCCAAGAACCTATAATGGGAGGGCACTCCATACAGTCTGTGCCTTGCCTCAGTATTACTTAGTACTCCACCCTTTCTGCATCACATAATCTACCTTGTGCCATCACTACCCATTAATGTTATGTCATAAACCATGAACACATTGTTCCATCCTCTGTCCATGAATAGTATTTTTATTTGTTAACTGCATGTGTTCTCTGGCTGATTTGCCTGTATGTAGGATAGTTTATGGAGAAAACCCCTGCTATCTCCATATGAGATCAAATACTCTTCAGCTGAATAATTCTTTTCATCATAATGAGAACTGAACTCTGGATTCCCCCCCCCCCCCACCACACACACGTGCGCACAAAGAACATATTTTCCTTTCTTTCAGCTTCATCATAGAGCTGTTTAGAAGTTTGATTTTTATAATGGAAGATTTGTGAAATGAGAAAAATAAGTGCAATGTACTGCAACATCATCAGGAAAGCTAGATTTGGACTGCTCTCTGCTGGAGAAGGTCGATATTTACTAAAAATAAAGTAGTTAGATCTAACTTGCAGAACCACTCCTTAGTTGAGGACAAAAATCCATCCACCTGTTTCATCACCTTAATTTCTAGCTAGCAAGAAAGCCAGTAGATAGACTGCTTGAAGCAGTCAAAGATGACCCATATGATGGAAACTTACCTAATAGGCCTTTTTATGCCAGATATCAAATTGCCTTTTAGAGATATCAAGAGCAGTTACTAGATATCCCCAGTCTTTTCCATGGCATTTGTCCAAAAATAAGTAATCTAAGCAACAAGATTGCTTGTTGATCGGTAATGTGGAAACTATACTGACAATTGGTTGATGTTTTCAGGGAAGTTGACTATTAATGGTTTTCTCTATTAATTTATTACTTCAGAAATAACTGAAGTGAGAAATTGAATGAGAGCTGTTTAGATTTGCTTTTATTATTAATGGATAAAATACAGGCATAATTTTCAATATGCAGCATAGCTGTCAGTAGGAATAGGAGAAAATAAAATAAAAAGGCAACCCAGAAGTTATCTCTGACCATGGATTTCAGAAAAACTGAGATCAGAACTCGTGACTTATTTTTTAACGGTATTAACAACAACTAACAATTTTATCAAAGAGATGTTTTTTTTTTACTGCTTATAACTCGGCATCATCAGAGCACAACACTTGTACACGTGACAATGAGTGAGTGAAACAATACAATTGCAATGGACAAAAGATCTAAAGGATACATCTCTGACCACAGAACTCAAATATCTGCATCATACATTCTTGACCAATGGCTATAATCCCTACAAAATAGATAAAATACTACATAGTCCCATTACTCTGCCCTCCCCTAATACACAAAAACACAACATGACCATTTCTATTCCCTATGTCAGAGGTACATCAGAAAAGATAGCCAAAGTACTGATGAAGCATGGCTTTCACATCACTTTCAAACCTCGTGTCAAACTAGCAACTCTGATCCGCTCACCTAAGGATAAACTTCACCCTTTAGCACACCCAGAAGTGTATGAAGTTCCCTATGACTGTGACTTGGCCTATTATGGGCAAACAGGAAGATCAGTTAACATTCACCTGGAAAAACATGAAAAATACATTCGCTACTATTACTATGGCAAGTCAGGACTGGCAGACCATGTGTTGGACAATCCTTCACATAGGATTAGATTGAAGGAAATGAATGTGCTATTTAGGAGTCATTACAGATCTGAAAGATTATTTTTTGAGTCAGCAATGGCTTTGAAGAATTCTCCCAACCTTAACAAATAGGGTTGCATTAATTTGCCAAAAATCTGGGAGACTTTTATCATAAGAGAAACTCCTGCATAGCTGTTTTTTTTTTCTTTTTTTTTTTCCCCCCTTGTTAGAGGGTGCCAAAAATAGGACTTTTGTTCATTGCAATTGTATTGTTTCACTCACTCATTGTTGCATGTACAAGTGTGTTGTGCTCTGATGCTGAGTTGAAATTCAGCAAAATATAAGCAGTAAATAAATCGTCTCTTTGATAAAATTGTTTGCTGTTATTAATACCATTTAAAAAAATTAAGGCATGCATAACCATCAACACCTAAGCTTATCTGTTAGATTGAGATTGGAACTGGGAGACTTTTTTGGACAAGATTTTTCTGATATGTTTCTGTTAAATCAAAGGAAATATAAATAAATGGGAGGACATTAAGATTTTTAAAGCAAAAATAGGAAAAGTAAGAAGACTGGAGATTGGCTTCTGCCAATGATGTAGTAGAACCACTTACTGAATGATTTTTTTAAATCAAAATTTCTTAAATATTCAGTTTTTAGGGTTACTTTTTATCAAGAAATCTTGCCATTATGCAAAAAAGTTAACTATTTCACTAGTTAGCCAAATGGTGCTCTCCATCCTATAAGCTATGGATGGAGAGTACAAAGAATACTTTGAATATATGTAAGGGAAAATGATTTTTCATTATCTTGTTCAACTATAACCCTTCACGATCATCTCCATATTTTAAATCCCTGTGCAAGATACAAATGCAAGGTCCCAAATTCCTTGTGTTGGTGGTGGTGGGGGGGAATTGGAGGGGGAGAGAGAGAGAGAGGATTGGAAACTTGCATTGTCTTTATGTGCATATATTCATATCACATTTTGGATAGAAAAATGATCGATTGATGTAAGGATCTTAATAAATATATTTTTGCATGTTATCACTTGCAAAGAGTTAAGTCAGACATTTACTTAGTCTTACCTGTTTCTTAGCAAAGTGAGTTATGTTCTCAGATTTTAAAATGTTTATCTGTTTTCATTTCCAATCAATATAATTGCAGATGATTACATTCTTGACAAATGCAAGACCATAAATAACTTTTCACAAGAATGTGTATATGTATATAAAGCAGTGGGTATCTAGATAAATGGTTGGTTGGTGATGCCAGTCTGAGAGCTGTCTTCAGTGTGCATTGCTCCATCCCACTGACCATAACCACCACCAGCTCACAAATCTTCCTATTTAAAAATGCTTACACATTTTTTGTGAAAAAAAAAAAAATTTAATATCAAAAATTCATTAATTTTTCATATATTCTAGAAATGTTTTGCTGGTATTTTTACATGTAAAAAAACATTTTAATCTTCGTTACAAATTTGTCTTTTTGTCTTGCTTATATAGCATCACAAAAAGTTCCTCTTGCAGACTACTTGGTGACGCATGACCTTTGTTGCTTGTGAAATACCACCACCTGGCTTATTGGAGGCTTGAAATTGCATAGACCATGTTTTGGTCTCCAGAGCAGGGATTCAGGTTTCTGTTCCTTCCTCTCCCTCCTCTGTGCAATGGGAGCGATAACCTTCAAGACAATGCCAAGAGACCCATAACCTCCTCTTTTCAATGGTATATCAGTTAAAACAGTGGTGCTGCAGGCTGGCTACCATTTAACGCACAGACCTGAACCTGTCAGTAACAAATTTGGAGGCTTCCTGATCAACTGGTGTATAATATGTGGCAGGGTCCCCCACCATATATGTGATCTGGCATAGTATGTGGCAGGTCACCTGAAGAATGAGTTTGAGAAGTGGTATGCAGGAGACACTGTCGCAGCCATGTTATGGTAAGGAGACTAGTCACTCTTTGTACGGATGTTGTTTTTGTCATGTTCAAGAGTATCTTCTTTTGCTGCATGTCCCTACTTGATCCTTCCATATGACCATGAACAAACTAATAATGAACTTTACAGTGACACTGCAACAAAAAGGAATCTCTCATAAACTAACTACAATAATCAAAAATACACATGCACACTGCAACGAATCGCTACATACAAACCATGCCATAATCTCCTCATTAAAAACTCTCTTTCATATCCACTTCACTAACATCCATGGCATTGATATTAACATAAATGATATTCACCATCACTTAGTCACCCAGACCACCCTCTTGACAGAAATTTAGATGTTATTTGAACCAAATAACATCTACATCCACTACTGCCCAGAGCCTGTGTAGCTCAGTGAATGTGGCGTTTGCACACCACGGTGCTTGACCACACGAAAGAAGACTTTTTGGTTTCGAATCTAGTTGGTGACTAGAGGAAATTTTTCTAAGCCTTTTTTCGACCGGTTCCTGAGTTAGTCCATCTCTGGCACAGGCAAGCGGGCTTTTTCTCCCGGAAACTCTGGTTTTTCATCCCGGAAACTCGAGAAAATTGACTGTGGAACCCACACTATTTCAGACATTAAATATATTATGTTAGGGACCACGAGATGGTAGCACTTGTTGAGCCATCTCTCTTCACTGCGTGCCGCTTAATTAGTGATAGTCTTGGGCCAGCTGTCTCCAATTAGGTACCAGTGGAGATTGAACTGCCCACTCAGTCTCCAAAAGTTAAATGGGACTAAAACGGCCTCGCCTACTCCCTATATGGGAATAATAGGCATTAGCTGATTTTTTGACCCACTACTGCCCATGTTCACCTTGAGTGTTCAAATTACATACTACACAATACAGTTACTTTCATTGCATGGATGGCACTTGTGCCTTTGTAAGATTAGCCACACTCTGGCATGCTATGTGTGTAATCTAGAATTCCCTACTTTTGACCTTCTCTGGTTCAAGGTTTCCTTGTCCCATGTAGTAATATTCATCTGCTACATTTACCATTCTCAAAAATGCTAACTACTTGTATCTCTTCATATTCTTCTCCATGAAACTTGACCATCTGCAGTCAAGCTATCCAAATAGTGAAGTCATCTTCCTAGGCAATTAATATCTACAAATCCAACTGGCTTCCCTTTACCAATGCCACCCTTTGAGCTGCACAAGAGGAAATCTTTGCCATCTACCTACACGAATTCCTGACAACCCTCTTCACTCACCCAGTACTTTGGATCTCTTTAATTCTTCCAAATGCACCATAGAGATTATCCCCCCCCCCAACTTAGAATCTTGTAGCGGTCTCCTCTCTCACAGAACACACTTTCTCAGCCACTCTCAGCTTCTCATCCTCTGGCACTATAAAGGCACCAAATGGGATGACCTCCAGAACTTCTGCTGATCTGACCCTAACATGTTGAAGAAATTATCTTCACTGGCATGAAGACCTTAATCACCCATTGTACTCAGAATCATTATCAGCTTTCCAAGTACTAGTTCAACAGAAAATGTATCGGAGCAGTTGAAGAAAAAAAAGTATTTGAGCTTATTTAAATTGTATCAAGAATTCCAGATTCATACTTCGGCATATCTAAATCCAATTTCATAAAGACCAATAACAGAATACTTGCATTGTATAAAATCTGCAAATAGAAGCTATGCCTTCTATCCTTTGCTAAGGCCATTGAATGTAACTTCTGCTCACTCACTTTCACATCTCTCATCCTGAGGCACCAGTTACTTCACCCAAGAATAAAGCTGGCCTCCTAGCATAATTGATGACCAAGGGAAACCACTGTCTACCATACTGAAATCCCAACACTGCATGTAGTTTTTTGACAAAAAGCCAACCGAAAATTATTAAATAACTTGGATTGGACGGCATCTCTCCATTTGTTTTCAAACATTGTGCTCCAGAGTTAACCAAACCATTACCTGTCCTGTATTGTCTCTATAATTTAGTATACATAGCTAGTACATGTGGAAGCAATCTCATATCCATCCTATTCCAAAAAGGGGAAATAGATAGTCTTCTATCAAACTACAACCAATTGCCATCAACCCTCTCCTCTCCCAAATAATGAAGAAAGTCGTCAATAACAAACCTCTCCACTACCTAAAGGCCCATCACTTAATCAGTGAGGATTTTGCCATTCAAGATCCACTGTTCACCTTGTAACTTGCATCACCTAACACTGGACACGTGCATTGGAAAAGTTCAGTAAAACTTGTGCTGTCACTCTTGACATTTCTAGAGCTTTAGATTCTCTGATATCAGGGTCTGCTGAACAAACTACATCCTTTGACCTACCTGCCATCCTTTCTAATTGGATTGCTAGTGTTGGATCCTACTTCGTCTTAATCTATACTCTGGATCCGACATGTTATTTACTACGATGTTCTTAACCTAAAAATAGTTGCTAGTTGGTTTCTAATTCAAATATAGAGAAAATTTATATTTATAGACTGCGCCACTCTATGTCTGAATTAGTTCAAGAATTGAAGAAAAATCAACCTTCAACTCTCTCCTTGAATTATACTGGCTGAGTATATTTGACTTACTTAATTTACCTGCATTGGTTCGAATATTTTATGAATGGTGCAGTAAAAGAGATTCAGGCAAAATACATCTTTTGATTAACAAAAACAAACATTTAATTTTAAAATCACAAATTTTACACTTAAGATCAAATCAGTAATTAAGTCATTAGAAACACTTCAGCCTTTCTGATAATACTGTTATACAAACTCAGACAATGGTAAATTTGTCATCTCTAATACAATCTTCTCTCAGTTCCTTAAGTTCCAAAATACAATAAAATCGAGTAACACCGCTTTACAAGCAAGCACTTCTAAATTTTCACTTCAGTTAATCTTTGCGATAGTTACTGTTAACATAAGGAAATTCTAGGATGAAACTTGCACACATCTTTGCATAGGAATATTAATGGTTGGAATAATCTTACTGATAATCTTTTTTCTTCACCTACTTATACGTAAACACTTTTTATAACTGTAAACACTTAAACAGTATACAGCACTCATTAAATAAATCTTCTAAGCAATAACTGAATTAATCGTCGGTCACTATACACATAAACAAACGTTCTTGCATGAAATACTACTGATCTCTTATGAATTAAGGCAATACACAATAATTCCTTAACTTGAGGTTTTATATGCACTAGACTTTATTTAGCTGTTTGAGTGACTTGCCAACTCGCTATTATCGCACTCTGATTTCCGAATGCTGGATGCTCCGATTCCAACCTAATGCCAATCTCTCTCTTATAAATCTCTCATCCTCCCCCTTTTCCAGCGTTCCTCGCTTTTTATATCCGTTCTTCCCGCCTCAATTGTTCACATGATTTCTTTCCAAACTCTTTTCAATAAACCTCACACGGTGTTCCAAAACGTGCTCGCTCACTTACATATGTTTCCATGACAACAAAACAAAATATAATAAAATTGAGCTATTACATAACGTTAAACTTTACAAACAGGAATAAATAGAGAATATTTACATTTCAAATAATGCGCAGTTAAATTATCAAATACAAGTTCTTATAATATTAACATAGTAATAATTAAAATAGCTTGATAATATTTTATCACAGAGTTTTTCTACTATTAATACATACATTCTTGATTAAATAATTAAATATTAGATAAAATTAAAGGTAGTTATATGAATATTAAATTATAAACAAGTGATTTACATTAAATAATATTTACAAATGTAGCCTTTGCCATGGTGGATTGTTGGATTCTGAGGAGAGTATTAATAATTTAAATTTCTCTTCATTCAGAATCCAACACTAGCTTCCTTTCTGGTCATTCTCTGCATGTCATGGTTGATGGTGCCCTTTCTTCGGGCTTCACCATCAGTGCAGGAGTGCCATTGCTTACTTTCTTTCTCTTGTACAAAAATGATCTACTCAGTCTTCACTAATTCTATCCACAGCTTTGCAGATGTTAGTACTTTTACTCATTTGACTGAGAACATGCAGTACTCTAACCTCCCAGGCTACAAGGTCATCTACAACTTAGTGTCTTGAACATTGATATACATACTATCCTTCAATGGGGTGAGGACAACCTTGTCATGTTCAGTGCCACCAAAATAGCCTTGTCTTTTTAAAGTTTTTCCACTTGGTTATACTATAAATTAATGATACCAAGAAATTATATTCTTGGTTTAATCCTTTATCCAAGTGTAAGCAAACAAAGTTTGTGCCTGAAATATTTTCAGGAATGGGACAACTTGTATATAGAAGCTAATAACTTCACATCACTTGCCTTAGTATTATCCCATAATGCAAAGCACATATCCTTACAGACGTGTATTATGGGAACGATCATTATCCAGATCGGTTTCAACCTTTATTGAGATCTCATTAGTGGGAGCCAGACCCAGAGGTGATATGATACTAAGGTTGAAGTAATGCAGAACTCATATTTTCATATGAGTAACCAAAAGGTATCAATTGGATAAAGGATTAAACCAAGTATATAATTTCTTGGTATCTTTAATTTATAGTATAACCAAGTGGAAAAACTTTCAACAACTATCTCTAATCCAGGGTATTTTAATAATAAGGTGTGATACCTATTTGGCTACTCGTATATGAAAATATGACTTCTGCAATACTTCAACCTTAGTATCACCTCTGGTCTCTCTCCCACTGATGAAACCTCAAAGGTCAAAACTGGTCTGGGTAGTGACCCTTCCCATAACATATAGCATTATACATGTCCTCAAGGATATGTGCTTTGCATTATGGGATAACACTAAAACAAGTGATGCGAAATCATTAGCTTCTATATACGAGTTGCTCCAGTCCTGAAAATACCTCTGGTGCAAACTTTGTTTGCTTACACTTGGATAAAGGAGTAAACCAAGAATCTAATTTCTTATCTTTAATTTATAGTGAATCTTGCCTTTTTTCTCTCTTGCAAAAGTGCTCAATATTATATAGATTACCAGCCAAGATCAGATCTCTCTACTCAGACTAATATTTACCTCCAATCTCTCCCAGCATAAACACATCACATCATTAGCCTCCACAGCAGCCAAGAAACTAGGCAGCCTCTTTTGTTCAAGAGGCTATTTTTACACCTAACTCTTAACTATATACCCATGACTAGAATATGCTCATATGTTTGGTGTGATGCACCTAAAACTGCCCTTTAAATCATTGATGCTGTCCAGAGGTGAGCAGTTAGACTCAGATGATCCTTCTCTTACAGATTCACTCAGCACATATATCACAAATTCTCATATGGAGATAGTAAAGTTTTTTTCCTCCAAGAAACTTGGATTTTAAAATTTTTCATCTTCTATACAGGCAAATCAACCATCGGAACACACAATTTACAGACAATAAATACTGTCAGTGATGGGTGGTAGATGGCATTGATGGTTGTTGTGTATAATAGAATTAAGTAGTAGGGGAGACTTTTCAGCCCTCATCTGCATCCCCCCCCCCCCCACACACGGCACTAATGTGCTTATAGGCCTCTCCACCTCTCATGTGTGGAATTAACATAAAAGAAAAAAAAAACATTCTTCCAGACAATTATTGCTTATCATGGATTACATTATATTCAAATTTCTTTGAGAATATCTTTAAAACTCTGAGATAATGCATGTCACTGGAAAATTACAATGGGAAGTTAATTGTAAAGTAGGAAAATAGGGAGAAAGTGCTTTAGTGGTGCAAGGCATGGGTCAGAGAAATGAGAGAGAGGACAAAGACTGATATTTAAGGAATGAAAGTTGACCTGGAAATCTCTCAATGGAGAAGATCTTATTGAAATTATATTATGAGCAGCATGGGAATGTTAGTTGTATCTGTTAACTAGTTTATCTGTGATAGCAATCATAGGCTACTGAGAGGAAGAATAAACATCAAGAGCAGTGACAGAACTGTACTAGAAAATTTTGAAGAGGAGTACATACCAATACTTGAGGTAGAAAAAGTTTCAAAAACTTGAAATGTGGAAAGGCAGCTGCAGTAGATGATATTCGACCAGAAATGCTGAAGTATAGAGGTGTAAAAGTCTTCTCAGTGTTGTTACAAAAAGTTTTTGTAATCCCTGAAGATGTCTCTGTGACAGAGATGAAATATTGTAAGTATTAAAATTAGTTTTAATCCTTTCTCAGTGCTGTTAATGTTCCATTAAACCTTTAACATGAAATAATAGAAAGAAAGTTGAAAAAAGTATGAATAAATCAGAAGTCGTATTTGATAGAATGGAAGAAAGATTCAACCATAATAGTTGTTTCCAGCAGGGATAGTTGACATTAGGATAATGGTGAAGATGCACTCTAACAGTTTATCTTGTACTCAAGAGTATTTTAATGATATCTGTTCATTAAACAGTGTCACATTTGTGCATGCTTTTGAACAACTTAGTTTTGAATTGTAATTTAATTTTTATTGTGAGTGCTCTTCTAGGAAGAATCTAAATGGACTCTTCTATCTCTGCCAACTAACTGTGAAATCTTGCTTGCCTACACTGTAAGATCCTCTTATTGTTTCAATCTTTTTTTTTAAGATGAGCTTTATAAACTCAAGCAGCTATATATAAGCTTGTCCAGAGCATACTTTTACAAACGTTCATGACATACTTGTTCTCAGCTTGGCCAATCAAGCCAGCTTATTTTCATACTTGCAATTCCATAGGCTAGTTATCATCTTGGTTATTGACTACTAGATTTTTCACTTGTTTTTCTCATCTTGAACCTAAGTGATGATCATACATCTGTGTTGAATAATCCAAATGTGGTCACTTCATATTCTGCCAGGTTGTGCCTAGATGAAGTCTCATGTCCTGAGAGACAGAGGAGGGGACTTAATATATGTGAGTTGTGTCCAAAAGTTCTTCATCCTTGCTGCATGCCCTTGCTCTATAAATTTTCTCAATATTTCACTGCCATGAGAGAATGGCATAAAAAAAATTAGTGTCACTGCAGCTTAAAATCTCCCATAAAAATGCAAATAAAAAACAATACAAAGGTACCTTCAAATAACTAAAACAGTTTTAATGTTAAATAAAAAAAAAAAAAAAAAAGTACAAGCATCTAAATGCTTAATATCAATGATATGCATTACCATTTCAACATCCAAACTTGATTATTCTTCACTAAATAAACTGTCATCTGTAAGACTCCAGCTTACTTAAACTAAAATATATTCAAAAAAGCTGTAAAAGATAACACAAACATAACAGTAATGTTAAGATATGTAAATGGTATATACCTTGTTGGAGAAAATGCTGAAGACATTGGTATAACATTTAGAAAACTCAAAACTACTACTGAAAAACAAACTAGGATTACAAATCAACCAATATAAAATGGAATATTTGTATCCAGATATCAAATCACAGTCAAACTGAAAATGACCTGAAATTTAAATATGCTTGCTTCTTTCAGATATCTTAGAGCATTTGATTACTTGAGATAACAAAATTAGTACAGAAATAAAAGCTAGAATTCATGCTTCCAATAGATCTTATCATTCACTACATCATTTATTCTATCCAAAATTCTGTCAGAGTTAAAAAAAAATAAGTATAAGAGACAATCATTAGACCTATTATTTTATGTAGAGAAGAAACTTTGAGCATAAAAGCCAAGATGCAAAAGCCTCACAGATCTTGGAAAATAAAATCCTTAGAAAAGTATGGATCTGTAAAAGACAACACAACAGGTGAGTAGAGAAGACATAATCAAGAACTGTATGAACTCTATAGATCCCCACTTCTAGCATATGAAATCAGAGTATACAGATTGAGATGGCTTTGGCATGTGGAAAGAATGGGGTGAGGAGAGAATGGCTAAACAAGCATTCAAGATGAAGCGTGATGTAAAGTGACCTAGAGGCAGACCTCAGAAGTGCTGGGAGGATAATATCCAAAAAGACTTAGCTGAGATGAGAATCCAGGATAGGAGTGAAAGAGCTCAAGATAAAAACGAATGGAAGCAGATTTTATATGCAACAGAGAAACTTAGAGGTTCAGCAAGGCTGAAGAAGAAGAAATCCAAATTTCTTCTTCTTCAGCAACTGCAACTTTACCTAATAATATATGTGTTCCTCTGTTCCTAATAATAAATTCATTAATTCGCTTAGGCACGGACTCTACCATTCTAAGAACACATTTTTCTTATTTCTGGATCTCAAAACCACACTTCTATAATGGATTGTATTAAGTTATCCTTTGTATCACAATTTAATTTTCCAAGTCTTTCACTATGGCCCACAAATTTTCTTTTGGGTTAATTGTCAGAGGAGTACCTGGCCACTTAAGCAATTGCATGTTGTGATTTTTGAGGAACTCTCTCACTTTTTTTGAAGTGTGGCATGTAGCAAGATCCTGTTGGAATGTCGTTCTGGATCTGACACCACTTTTTTCTCCAATATTATTTATGTATCGGTCACTTTTCATCATACCGTTCACAGGCACAAGCGATCCTGGACTGTTCACTGGACTGAAATTAACAAGAAAAAAAAAAGAGGAAAACTATCTTTAGTGCACTCGTGGCGCTGATGTACTATAGGTTCCCAACTTTTTTTAAGTGGGAATCACATAAAGTAATTTAAAAACAGCTGTTTATATTGGATTTCTTGGATTTTGTTTTTAGAATAAATTATCATTATGAATTAAATAAATGAAGTTTTTAACTTGAATGCTGCAATAATGATTTTATATATTATAATAATTCCATGTTTTAAAATATTTAGGGATGGCCCACTTCAACTATTTACCTGAAGATGTTCAGCAGGAGCTGCGAGCTACAGCTAATGCTATCATAGCTCCAGGAAAAGGCATTCTAGCTGCAGATGAAAGCACTGGTAACTTATGTTAATTTAACATTAATGTACTATTTAGCATTAGTAAAGATTCTTTTAGTTGAACGTGACAATAAATGTAAATCATACCAAAAACATTGAAATGATTTTCCACTTATGTCGATAATGATTTAGGCTGTCAGAAGGAAAAAGTTGAATTCAGTGTGAATATCTGAACTGTTTTATGACATTAAGAAGAATGAAGAGGGAAATTTGAAACTGAACTTTAAATTGCTGACAGCAAGTTGCAGCTTTTGGTTTAAAAGGACAAGAGAAAAATTGTAATTACACAATGCAGATTCCAATTTAGATAGTAATGTGGAAATATCTGTAAGAAATTTATTAGAAATAGAATGTGTTTCTGCCTTTTGAGTGAAACAGTGCACTGATATGAGGATGATAAGCAATCTGTTTTGTACCTCAGCACTATATGATCTCAAATTGGAATTAATAAACACTGAATTCATTCTTCTGTAACACTATGCATATAAGCACAAACACTATGTATTTCATATTTTTTAATGTGAAATACATAGTGTGCAAGTAGAAAAATAAAATTCTTGGACAGACATTGTATTCGGTTTCTGAACACTCTCATCGCTTGCTAAAACACCAGTTAGCTTTCTGAGTATATAGAAAACCCATTCACATGGACTGCTATGTGCATTAAACCTTCTCACTAGAGGAGTACAAAGAATGAACATCTTTAGAGGCTCTTCCAGCTTCATGTTTCATCACCTATCTAAGAGTTTGGCTATTATCCATGTGTGTGTATGGGGCCGGTTTGCCTGTTCTAGGGGACAAAAAAAACAGAGATTCTGGTTGAGAAAATCCCTTGCCTCCATGCAAGACAGGCTAACTCACTTTCATTGGAAAGAGGCCAAATAAAGGTTCCTCACATCATGGATTGGAATTGAACCCAGGTCTTAGCTATGAGGGCTCTCTTCTGGCTACTAGAACCTTAAAAAGAATAAGAACAATTTCTTCTTCTTTAGAAGCATTCCTCCAGGAAATGGATTTAATAGAAAATGGGTTTTCTCAGAAATTTTCCACCTGAAAAACAGTTATGGCTGCTGTGTGTGTGAGAGAGTGAGGTGCTGCCCAAAAGTTCAGGGAATACAAATAGTGCACTTAAAACAGTTGTTGTAAAATGGCCTTCTGCTGCTATAGGAGGTGAGCAGTACCGTTCGTGAATTGGTATGCCATCAGCTGGCAAGCTGAGAGGTTGCATTCTTGGATTATGTGCTTTTTGTAACTTTGTTTTGCCAATTTTCTTCTTCAACTGAATGGCAGATTTTAAAGTGCAAAGAATCTGCATCAAATTTTCTTCGACTTAAAAAAAAAGCTGTTGCAGAAACCTGCTGAATGCTTCTGGAAATGAGCCAAAGCAAAACTTCGCAATACAAACACTTCAAGGACAGATGAACATCTGTTGACAGCATTGACCATTCTGGATGATCGATAAGCATGACACTGGAAAACATTGCAAAACTGTGATGCTCTCCTTTCAGATCCTAGGCAAACTATCCATTATGGTTGTGAGATTGTAGGACTGTCACATGGAACTGTTCATTGCATTTTTGTTGGATGTTTTGAACATGACTCATTGCTGCAACATTTGTGCTGAGCAACAACCAGAAGGGACATCCTGTTGCTGTCTGCAGGGAACTCAAAGATCAAACCAGAAATAACCTTAACTTCACCTATTCCCCTAAGATGAAATTCTTGCTGGAAGGGCATCGTTTTAATGTAATTGAGGAGATCTAGGCAGGATTGCAGATATTGCTCAATACAGTCCCACTTGAGAACTTTTAGGGATCCATGGATCATGGAAAAATTGCTGGGATTGCCCCATGGGGACAGTGAACGGAAACTAGGAGTTAGGGTAAATAATTTTCTTTGTTCTGATTGTTTGGATGGTGCCTCACATATGGTAACTGCATTCAGAATTAATTTTTAAACTTTTTAAAAACTTTTTAAAAAATGCTATTTGCATCTCATATGTTAAAGTTGTTTTGAAGAGATCTGTTAGAACCTTTAATCCAAATGAACTGTAATATTTAGATTCCCCCTCCCCTCCTCCTGCACACACCAAAATCTTTAATTTTATCAAACATTGAAGGACTTAATTTCTTCTCCATCTCCTTTATAATCAGAAATACAGAGGATTCATTGTAAATGTGATTTTGAATATTGTGACTAAACAAGGCTTATAGCAATTATAATCTTGCAGTTTTTCATATATTTGTGAAGTTTTTTCTACACGAGTCATTTGGAAATATTATATCATGCATTGCATGCTAACTAAAAGATTTGTATCTGGCATAGTACATCTGTTTCACAAGACCAAATACTGATATGAAAAGATGAGTCAAAGTAGCCAGAAGTTACTATACATTGTCTAAAATATAGACAGCATAACTTGAAGTAAACTGGCTAGTCAGAAAAGATGTTTCAAAATGGAAGTTAACATGCATTCAGATAAAGGACTTTATTCTGACATAATGCTGGACACAGGTCTTCAGCACACATCACTTTTCTAAATAGATGTGAATAATAGTTTTTTTCACTTGGTTATAATTTAAATTAAAGTTGCCAAGAAATTATATTCTTGTTTAATCTTTTATCTAAGCGTAAGCAAACAAAATTTGTGGGTTATGAAGTATCTGACTAGGCTACTTGTATATAGAGGATGACTTCATATTAATTGCT
Organism: Typopeltis vanoorti; assembly: GCF_054136105.1. Taxonomy (NCBI): domain Eukaryota; kingdom Metazoa; phylum Arthropoda; class Arachnida; order Uropygi; family Thelyphonidae; genus Typopeltis; species Typopeltis vanoorti. The sequence goes on along the minus strand of NC_143564.1, from coordinate 30,820,408 downwards.
TCAGTATCCCATAATGCAAAGTGCACATCCTTTTTCATCATCAAATTCCTGCCATATACTCTCAAGGGGTGTACAGGATATGATATACTACATGAAAAAATTACATCATTACTAACTTCCTATCTACAATTTTCCTCCAAATCAGTCTGTTACTTGTCAAGACTCCAACATTATCAGATCTTGTATTTCTATCGTCTAAGGCACTTTGTACCGTATCAATCCACCTATATCTTGGTCTTCCTCTGGGTCGTTTTCCTGCCAACCTGGCAGTGAACACTTGTTTTGCTAATCTTTCCTCTCCCATTCTATTTAAGTGCCCATACCACCTGAGATTAGATCTGTTAACACATTCCTGGATGCTGACAATGTCAAGTTCTTTCCTAATATCCTCGTTTTGAATATGAGATAGTTCGCCCACTGATTTGAGGTCCCTCGAAACTACTGCGCATGTCAGAAAAAGGAGAATCCATTCCGATAATAGGGTAATCAGTCTGTCTTCTGGGATGTAATAATAAACAAACTGAGTTTGTTTATTATTACAGGTCGGAAAATTTAGCTTTTCTTTTACGAACATTGTTGTTTTTAAAGTGTAACTATTTTGCTTGTATAACAGTTGGAAAAATGTACGTAGAGTGTTAATACGTGCAAATACTGCGTTCTACATAAAACATGTCACTTCGCTCCATGATAAGTTTCCTTTTATTCTGGGACTTTTTAAAACAAAATCTGATTTCATGAAGCATTTTCCTTAAAGTTTCTCTTTTCCAAGGAAAATTAATTTTTTCTTTAAGCACAGGAATCAATTTCGGAACAGTTGGCACTCTTTTCTCGACTACGTAAAATTTGTGACTAGTTCTTATAATGTCTACATCAAAATCATTCAAAGCTACGGTTTCGATCGTTTTCTTTCTCTGGCGCTTTTTTTTTTTTTTTTTAGGAGATTTAAATTTTGGCGCTTACCTTTGTTAAATTGTGAATGAAACTATGTTGTGTAATTTATTTTTTTTCATTCACATTTAACATTGCTTATTATGTATTAATCATAATTTGTATAAAGATTACTTATTGTTCCTTAATTGAAGATTGCTATTTAAATATTTATTCTAAACTTAACCTACTATTAATTTATTATATAATAATATGTGTAGAAATTTATGATAACTAAAATATATATGTAAAATAACGAAAAGTGTATTATAAATAATCGTATACGTAATGAAAGAGCTGATTAAGTAGCTCAAATATTCTGTTTATTCTTATTTGTGAAAATTTAATGTTATGTAATCACTTATGTAAGAGTAGAGCGTTGTATTACATTAGCGAAATGTTTACGTTCATGCGTTGTCATGGAGACGCATGAAATAAACAAGCACGAGTCGAAGAGTGCGTGACCTTGGAACCAGAAAGGAGAAAGGGGAGGCAATAAGAATTTTATAGAAAGAAAAAAAAGAGTTTTGCGGAGCCTGAAGGAAGGTACGATACAAGCAAAGAAGTGAAAGAAAGATTATAAATTCTTTAGGGCAGAAATTCAAGAACATAGTATTTAGAAGTGAGCAAAAAACGCAGTGAATCTTATACTCAGCTGCAAGTGAAATCAGCTGTGGTTATAGAGGAAAATTGATGTCGTAATCGGATAAATAAAGAACTGAACATTCAATGGGAAATTCTGATTAGTTCCAGTTAATCTTGGATTACGTCTTAATTCTGTGTTGCCCTGAGAAGAATATAATGAACTTGTTGTAGAAAAGTAAACAAGGAAGGATATCAGTACCTTATTGCTGTTTTTTTAGAGTAGTGAAGCGCGATTAACAGTAGTTCAGTTAAAGCGTTGGAGATTTTTATTTAATATGTTCCGTTAGCTCAAATGAGTTAATTCATAAGTGTGCTCGCAATAAATTGATGTATTGAAGATTGTATCTGGTAAGAGTAGTCATACATGTTTATTTATTCTAACATTAACTATAGCGTATCTTAGAAGTTCAAGGTCCGAAATAAGATTGCTTGGAATAATGCCTACCTTGATTAGTGCCTGCTGTGAATTTAAACATTAAGTACTACTGATAGATGTGTGTAAACTGATCAAATGAGAAGTTTTGTTTTATTAACTTGAGTTAAGAGAATTTATAGTTTTGAAGCAGTGAATTGTATGTTAAAGTTTAGAACATTGAATTGTAATGAGTGACTTAGCAAGATGCATTAAGTCATTTGTATTGTTTCATTTAAAAGTAGAATTCTTGTATTTGTTATATATCATATATTAAATGTTTTATTTTGTTAATCTAAATATTGTGTTTGCCTGAACTCCCTTTTATTGCACCGTTCATAAAAAATTCGAATCTTGCGGGTGCCCCAAGTAGAATAGTAAATAATTCGGCCTAAATGAGAAGACTACTAACTTAATTAAGAATTGATCCTACTGTTTTATATAGACTAATCTAAAAATAGGGTGGCGCAGTATAATTATAAATTTCCCTACTTTTGGATCGGTGATCAATTTGCAATTAGTTGTTATATTGATAAGAGTGACTTGAACCAAGATGGCGGATTTAGAACATAACATGAAAATAGAACGTCACGACAAATGGCGCAGCCGTCGACAGGATGTGATTTAATCGATAGGAATTGAATTTAACAACTATAAGTTAAGAAATTGAGTTTAGTTTTAGTGATAACAATCATAGAAATACTCCCTAAAAATTAAAAAAAAAAAAAAAAAAAATATATTGAGATAAATAAATCACAGTGAACTGGTTATAATCTGGAGTCAGGCAAGGATAAAGGTTTATTTTAAAGTAGAAAGATTGTATTAATAAAATTAGTAATTTATTAATCACTATGGCTGTTACATTAAGCTCTGAAATGAATGATAGTGAATTTTTTCGTACAGTAAATCCGCAACAAGTTTTTCCCCAATTTTCAGGTGAAGAATCGGATGATGTACTATTTTTCTTTACCTATGTTGAAAAACTTAGAGAGATAGCTAGTTGGACTGATTTTCAATTGCTAGTTTTGATTAGAAGTAAATTAATAGGTAAAGCAAAAACATTCTTATATTCTTCTCCATTACTTCGGGAAACTTTTGAGTATTCCAAATTTAAGGAAACCTTGTTATCCCAATTTTGTAAACTTAGAAGTGTAGGTCCTAATTTATGGAAGTTACAGAAAATTATTCAAAAGGATAAGGAGACTGTTACTGATTTTCACAATCGTTTATTAACATTGGCCAACAGTTTGAATGTTACTAGTGAAGATAAACCTCACTTGGATTGGGCGATATTCCAACAATTCCGACAAGGTCTTAGGCAAGAACTGCGAGAAACAGCCTATGAGAAGAAAATTTCCACCTTAGAAGAGTGTCTCAAAACTGTCAAGGAAAGAGAACAAATATTGGGAGACCTTTATCCCTCAACCAATGTAAGTCTTGTTAATGTTGCGAATAAGACTAATTCTTCCTTCAACCAATCAGAAATAGAAAAGAGAAGTAAAGTTGAAAAAGGAAAAGCAAAGAATATTGGAGAAAATTTAAGTAGTGTGAACTGCATGACTGAAAATAAAGAGCAATTGGACAAGAAACTGATGACAGAAGTAAAAACTTTAATTCACCAGGAGTTGAATAAATTGAATCAACCAATATTAAGTAGTCTTGATGAAGTTATAAAGCAATTGTCGACTATTACCTTGATATCTCAAGAAAATCAAAACCCCACTACAAATAAAATTAATGAGATGATCAAACATGAAGTTGAAAAACAAAGTCAACCTATTTTAAGTAGTCTAGATAAGGTAATCCGAGGATTAAATGATGTTAGACAACAAATGTCTGCTATTCCTCAATCCAAGACAGACATGAAACAAAGAAATCCTGTTAAATGTTATAATTGCAACAAAGTTGGACATTATGCTAGAAACTGTTTTCATAACAAGGAAAACTATTATAACAACAGATGGAACTCAAAATTTGGATATATGACTCACAGGAGAAATAACAGAATTCAGAAATATCAAACATCTAATGAGAGAATGATGAGAATTAGAGGTGATATCCTGGGCTCTAAATGCGACATCTTATTGGATACAGGATGCAATGCCTCTACAATCAGAATGGATTATTTCCTAACCTTGAAGAACAAACTGTGGAAGAGCACTGCCAAGCTGAGACAACAATACCTGCATAGATCTTGCCAGGAACATTTAGTAGGGAAATACCTCTAATTCTCACATTCAGTTTTATTTCCCTTTTTATATGTGGGTACTATGAGAGCTCTACTCCAATCATTGGGAATTCGTCCCTCTGTCCAGGCTTTCTGAACTATGCAGCGCAGCCACTGTAAGACTTTTATACCATCATACTTCAGCATTTCTGGTCGAATATCATCTACTCCTGCTGCCTTTCCACATTTCAAGCCTTTGATGGCTTTTTTCTACTTCAAATATGGATATGTATTCCTAACTGCCTGCATGCCTGGTCAGTGCTTTTTACCACTGTGCTCTCATCACTGCTCGTTTCATTTAGAAGATTTTCCAAGTAATTACTCCATATTTGAAGGATATCTTTTTCTCCCGTTTTTATGTCGCTTTATCATCTCTAACTCCTTTTACAGCACTCTTTCCTCTATTCCTAAGCTTCTTCAACAACCTCCAGAATATTTTGCCACCTTCTTGATATTTATTTTCTATATTCTTGCCAAAGTCTTCCCATGACTTTTGTTTAGCTAGTTTTACACAGTGTTTAGCATTCTTGCATTTGTCTCTGTATTTTCTAAGAGCACAAGCTGACTTATTTGCCAGGAACTTTTGATATGCTTTCTTCTTTTCTTCACTGCTTGTTTAACTTCCTGTGTCCACCATGGAGTTCTAATTTTTCTATCCTTGCAGACAACTTCACCAGATGCCTCTCTAGCTAAATCAATCAGGGCTTTCTTCAAGACTTGCCACTGAATCTCCAAAGTTTAGTTCCTGTTTTCAAACTCTTTCATTTTTTTCTTCAATAATCTTTGTGTATTTTAGTCTACAGTTCACATCTGAGAGCTGCTCAACTTTTATTCGCTTTAAAACTTTCTTACATGTTATTCTTTTCAATATGAAATTCAATTTTATCCTGCTCAAGACCAAATAGTGATCGCTTCCAATTTCAAATCCTCTGTACACTCTGTTGTCCCAGGGAGAAAACATCACTACCAACAATAACATAGTCACTGAGACTTTTCTTATTCCTTGCCTCTTCTCTCCATGTGAATTTGTGCACATTTTTATGTTGGAACATGGTGTTAGCAATAACCAGTCCATGTCCTGAGCAGAAATCCAACAGATATTTGCCATTATTATTAGCTTTGCTCTTTTCTTCAAATTTTCCGAAAATATTTTTGTGTGTCTTGCAATCATTTCCTAGTCTGCTATTTAGATCCACAACAAGGACCAACTTTTCCTTTTTCATTGCATCAGTTGCTTTTTCTAAAGCATAAATTCCTCCACTTCTACCTTTAGTAGAGCCTTCTTTGGGACCATAGGCACAAATATGTCTGATTGTCCAGTTCTCCATTCTCATATTTGCCCACATTACTCTACTTGAGACTGCTTGCTATTCAAGAAGATTAGCTTAGTATTTTGTGTTGAATACTATGGCTACTCCTTCTTTTCCTTGATTGTAATTGCCTGAATATAACGTTTTGCATTTATTGCTCAGAAAGATCTTGCCAGTTTTTGTCTTTTTTGTTTCAGTCACTCCTATTATGTCGATCTGGTACTTATCTAATTCCTCAGCTAGCTCCATTTCTATCGTATGTTGATAGTACTGATCTTTAACTCTGGTGATGTTGAGTTGGTGTATGTTTTCAGATTTGTTGCAGTAGCTGACTTTTTGCTGTTCGCACTGGTTCCCTGGCGAAAACAAAGGGGGCCTTGTTTAACCGGGCGACGCTCCAGCTGGCATGAAATTTTTTCACATTGTACCATGATTTTTTATTTTGGTTTAACCAATAAGAATACAATTTGGTCAGCTAAATTCCAAATTGCCAGCCCATCCTCGTTCGTTCAGTATCCAAGTAGATACCCAACAGGGTGCACCACGAGAAGGTGAGGATTGGACATTAGGTCAGAAGCCAATGTTGGTTCTCCACTTTCCTTTTAAAGGCTATGTGGAGGTCTCCTCTCAGTTATACAGCTTTGACCCTTAAGCACCCCAGTGCATAATGCTGTTCATGGGAGGCTCACTACCCAGACCAGTTTTGACCTTTAATGAGGTACTGTTTTACTGCAGGGGGGGGTACCTTTCTCCAAAACTGAGTGACCTACAAGATCAATAAATCTCGCTGAGTGACTCTAACTACCAAACCCGCTCCAGGACAGAAAATTTGGTTCCATTCAGTGACAGGCAAAAACGTGCCAATGAGGAAAATTGCTCTGCTCCCTAAGAAGCAAGCTACAATCAGTGGAAGCTCAACTCAGAGATAACTGAGGTTGAATTAATGCAGAAGATGCATATTTCCAATATACAATGAAAAAGTTTATCACCTTGTTAAAATACTCTGGATTAGTCTTTTTATTTGGTTATAATTTAAATTAAACTTGCCAGGAAATCACATTCTTCTTTTTTTAATTCTTTATCCAAACTTTCTACTATCTCTAGTCTAATCTAAACTATCTCTAATCCAGATTATTTTAACAATAAAGTGGTGAATGGTGAACCTTTCACTACTTGTATATAGGAAATATGTGTCTTCTGCATTAATTCGTTCTCTATCTCTTCTCGGTCTGGCTCCTACTAATGGTAGCTTGTTATGGAGTAGAGCAGTGCTGTTCAGTAGCAGATTTTTGCCTGTCACTAAGTCACTGTCGAGTTTTCTGTCCTGGAGTGAGTGTGGCGGTGATCCTTTAGGATCACTCTTTTTGATGAAAGACTCCCCCTCTGCACTTCAACAGCACCTCAGTAAAGGCGGAAACTAATCTTGGGTAGTGGTCCTTTTCCATAATGCATATCATTGTACATGTCCATTGTACTTTGTTTAAACAATGCTTTCTTGGCAAGTTTAGCTTCTCAATTGATGAAATGCATAACACACGAATAAAAGTTAAATGTCTTAAACCAGGAAATGATAGCATACTACACAGTGCTGTCAGTTGTAAATTACTTATTAGCAAAGTGTTATTTCATTAATCCAGAGAGGAATTGCTGAGTGCCAGATCATGAATATGCAGTGGGCAGTTTAAAATATCTTTAGTGCCCCTGTAATGTGCTATAAGAACAAATGAAATGCAATTGGTCTTATTCTAAGAACTTTGTGCATGCTTTGGTACACAGTATTTGGTACTATATCTCTTTTGATTAACAGCTTGTCCATAGTGTACTTGATTTGTTATTCTGAACAAGGGGTTATTCAGAAGTGTACTGGTATCTGTCACATCATCCCTCTTTCTCTTTTTTGAGAATTTGTCAATGGCTGACACTAACAATCTGTTCTCAAAATCTACGTTCTACTCTGCTTTGCATCCTCTGTAATTTATCTGCATCATCCCAGAGAACCAGATTTGTTTATAGTAGTTCAGGTGATATATAAAGTCCTTGTGAAGAGATGAAAATCTTTGCAGTATGGCCCATGAACTTCAACTGCTTAACTCAATGATCCTTAACCTGATCAGTTTCTTTTAGTATAATTCCACCAGTATTATATGCAACTGGATATTTCAATATACCAAAGCATATAACTTTTTATCTACTAACATTGAAATGGCAGTCAATTTCACGTTACCCAATTCCAAAATTTCAAATGTTACCCAATTCCAATGAATAGCAATAGAATGACTAGTCCACAGTGCACCACTGGTCACCTTAAATTTTGTAGAGTCTCTCATACTCTACTTTTTGATATGTCAGTTAGCAATCCTCTTATCCATGCTAGTAATTTATAATCCAATTCCATATCCTCCAATGTAGGATAAAGTTATGGGAAGGCAAAAGCCTTAAGGCCGATAAGTATCATAATACATCCATTCCACTTGTCTAACTCACTCATAATGTTATAAAATATGAGAGAGTTACTTAAACTTGGTCTTCTTTTAGTAAATCATTCTGTTTATTGTACATTATAGATTCTTTCAATCTATTTCTGTATATTCTTCTCACTTTTTTGAAATTCTTCACCACCACTCCATAGATACTGATAAGTTGATAAGCACATCAGTTTTTGTACCAGCCTTGTGGAATGGAATTATCATACATTCTTTCACTTTTGTAGAATCTTCCCTGTGCTGAGACTCAAATTATATAGTCAGGTCAAGGGTACACTTATTTCAGCTGAACACTTTTAGCATCCATGCTGATATTTCAGCAGTCTTTATTGCCAAATTCTCATTTGGTTTATGCAACATCTCTAGTAACTCCTTATACATACACTTGAGTTTTTTCATGTAGTGTATGGGTATCAAGGAGTTCCACATTTTACACCAGGTGTTGACAGCTTGCAAAACGGGAACTGTTAGTTGAACAATCACTTCTTCATCTGCAGTAGTTATTTCATATTCATTCTTTCTTTTACTTGCAGCATGGATAGGATTCTTTTTCTTTTTTTATTTAACCTTTTTTCTTTATTTTTCTTTTATTTTTTTTATAGTTTTCCCTGAATGTTTATAACTCTGCTGGCCTGCACCTTATTTTCATCTGTCCTCTTTATGCAGATGGTATACCTTCCACAGGTTTTTATTTATTTATTTTATTTTATTATTATTTTTTATTAAGATTCTCTTGCTTAATAAAATTGTACTGTATTCCATCCTATCCTCTTTTATTCATTGGTCTGCATGGTTGGCCTAGTGGCTATGAGCTTTGCAACCATATGCTTGGGGAAGGAGTGTCCTAGGTTCAATTCCCATCAACGATGTGAGGAGTTCGAGGATCTTCCTCAGCCATAGCCAAGTTAGCTGGTCTTGGGCATGGACAGCAGGGTTTTTTCCCTTGCAAGCAGGCAAACTGGCCCCATGAACATATGGATACAGTCATGAATATCGCCCTGAAGGGGATGCAGCAGAGGAGTGGTGAACCGGTTGCATTAATACGCCAGTAACCCCTCATTAGAAGGGGACTCACCTCATCCTAGATGGATGAGGATAGGATAGGGTTTATTCATTGACTTTTGATGACACATTTTGACATTGCACCATCAATGTATTTTATTTATTTTTTTAACTATTTTTCATGCATTGCCAATCAGGCCTCCAGAAATCAGCTTGCCCATTAGCAACGAGTAACATGTCAGAGACAAGTGCAACTGGATTTTCTTGGGAATGTTCTTTATTTTGAATGCTCAAAATATGTTGCCTTATTTTTGTTCACATAAATTACACATTTATTTTTCTTTTCATTTTAGAACATCTTGATCACTATCAAGTTATTTGATCATGAGTTGCATCCAATGAATGTAATAAAGATAGGATATCTTATGTAATTAACTTAATTCCTTTGTAGACTTTTTGTCTCTTACCAAAAGTTACTTTGCACAAAGACATTCTCACAGATATGTCTTGCTCATGTTTCCAAAATTTCAAGTAATTCTATAAGAAGTGGCACTATATATCTCTCACTTACTGTTATGAATTTGAGCCTACTCTGCATCTGAATTAATTTTGAAATAGTCAAGTTCTCAAACAACATTTTTGTATAACTTGCAAGTCATCACCATTCTTAAAAAAAAAATCAGAAATACCATTGAACAACTTAATTTAAAAAGACCGACTTTCATTTATTTCACTGCTAACTGCAATGTAATATAAAACAAATTTATATACTTATTTTCCTAGGACCCTAACCTTCAAGTAGTTATGCAGCTGTAATATAGTATTGGCACATGCTTATTTTCACAAAAATTAGCATAATTATATATTTTAAAATTTTTCACGATGAAAAGACCTTTTAATCATGTAGAATGTAAACTATACATCCTCCGTCCAAAAAGAAACCGAACTTTTGATAGAAAATAAAACTCAGCCCAACTCTGATTATTCAAATAATTTCTTTCAATCAATATACTCTTCCCCAGCTTCGATACAGCGTTTGGCACAGTCAATTAATTTGTTAATGAGTTTTTTATATCGGTTTTTAGGATACTGTCGAGGATCATGGTTACTGCCGCTTGATTGTTTTCAGTGGTGTCGTATCGCTTTCCTTTCATCGGCAAATGAAGGCGGGGGAAGAGAAAGAAGTCACAGGAGTGCTAAATTACGTGAATACGACGAGTGATCCAACACACAAACTTGGTTTTTGCTCAAAAACGTTTTCACAATGTTTGAATGATGAGATGGTGCATTATCGTGCAAAAGTGACCTGCATCACGATATTCATGCCGTAGGCGATGAATTCTTGCTATCAATCGCTTCAAAACTTCGAAATAAAACTCTCCATTGACTGTTTGGCCAGGTGGAATGAATTCTTTGTGGATAATGCCCTTGGAATCTGGAAACAAATCAGCATTGTCTTTACTTTTGACTTCTCCAACTCAGAACTCTGGTGCTTTGTTTCAGGCTCATGCTCAAAACACATGCTTCGTCACGAGTAATGATCGTTTCAAGGAAGTTAGAGTCCTTAAAAGCGGTTTTAATGAGGTCCTTGCAGTGTTCAATTCGATACATTTTTTGGTCATTGGTCAACTTGTGGAGAACAAATCGCGAATTCAATTTACAAAGGCCCAAACTATTGGTCAAAATGTTGTGCACAGTTGGTTTTGGAATCCCCAATTCATCTTCAATCAATCTCGCAGATGATTTCAGGTTTTCTTTGATGAAATAGTGTTTTTTTTTTTTGGATGTTAACTTTGCTCAGTCCAGTTTTTGGATAGCCCGGCTTTTCGTCATCCTCAAGCATCTCGCAACCACTTTGAAATTGCTTAAACTACTTGTAAACTTGAGTACAGGATAAGCATTCATCACCATATGCTTTTTGAAGCATTTGATGTGTTTCGGTAAAACTTTTACGAAGTTTTACACAAGTCAATCATAGCTCTCTGTTTGAAACTCATTTTCCAACCGTTCGGCAAAACACATTGTCACTTTTGACACTATAACTCGGGTTCTAATGAAACATATATCATAAACAGTTTACACAACACTAATGAAAGTTGCTGCTTTCGACAACAAAAAGGTGCAACAGGTGGTGCCACTAGTTTCTGTTTTTGAAAAGTTTGGTTTCTTTTTGGACAGTGGGTGTAATTATGCTAAGTTAATTTGCATTGTGGAGGCTAAAGAGGTTCAAAGAGGAGTCGGATACTAAATCATGTTATTGACATAACATTGTTAAAGTTAATCTGGCTCTTATGTAGTTGTTAGTGTTGACCATTTTCTGTTTTCATAAATTTTATCATTTCTTTTTGAATTTTTTTTATGGATAACTTATAAGTTCACCTTTCATTTATGGCAATAAATGAAAGGTGAACTTATAAATGAACAAGCTTTTTTGCCAGAAGATTAATAATTAATCAGCAAGCATTTAGAACAAAAGTAGCATGTTATATGCTGAAGAAAAAATAATAGTGAACTAGTAGCAAAAAAGACATGCCAGAGCTTTCAAATTATTGTACCTGATTTGAATTTTTTTTGACTGTTTTAAATTCTATTAAAGATGTTCCCTTTGTTACTGAAACTGTGGTAAATATATACACTCATGTTCATTACATAAATATAGTTTTTAGTAGTTAAATGGTTATTTTCATTGGCTTATCATTACATATCTTGAATTGCATCATCTATCATTCTCGCAAGTTTTTGTAATAGTTGTAGCTATTGCGTCAAAATTTTTTTGCTATAAATAGATAGCAAGTGCTGGTTTTCATTTTCATGTTAAGATTGCAGTTAACACCTCGCAGAAAAAAAAAAAGTGATTCCAGCTTTGAATAGAGAAGGCTATTCCTCTCATGAAATAGCTGAAAGGGGTAACCTGTAGTCAATCTACTATGGTATGGCTGCTGTTGAAAGTGAAGGAAGTAGGATCTGCTGAAAGAAAGAAGGGGACAGAAAGAAAGCCACTGTCTATACCATGCCAAGATAGTTCTAAAGTGGCTCTGCCTCAAAAATCGCCATGTATTGTCTGGAGAACCGAAGCAGGACTGGGAAGAACAAATGGGAGTTGTGGCAAGCTCTGTAACTGTAAGAAGACTCATTCAATAGGGACTGATAACTAGGTGCTGTGCCCTAAAAAATAGATTGGCTCAGTTAAATTGGTGCAAAGAGCACCAAATAGACCACTGATCAATGGAAAAGAGGATTTTTATTTTTTTTTTCTGATGAGAAAAAAGTTTAATCTGCAGGGCACTGATGGCAGACAGATATTTCGAAGACGATCAGGAGAAAAATTCAACTGTGTGGCATCAACAGTCAAATTCTCAGCCAGTCGATGATCTGGCTGCATGTTGTATTATGGTGTTGGTTGCTTGCATTTCACAAAAGGAGGCTCAGTGAATGCATAATGTACCAGAAAATTTTAGAAATTTTACCACTGGTAAAATTTCAAGTAGTAATGATGAATTGCATCTTTTTAAGATGACTGCCCCTTGTCATAGGGCAAAAAAAAAAAAAAAAGTGCAAGTAATGCTTTTATAACCCTAAAATATACGATATTGAATTTAGTACTTAAAAAAAAAAAAAAAAAGCTTTAGTTGGGAACGGTCGAGTCGGGACCTGACGTGGTCAGGAAACAGCCCGGAGATCTTGACCCCATTGAGAATTTGTGGTACCAAATGGACCACATTTCTTGGAGTGTGGTCCATTTGGTACCACAAAGTGATGGTATTGCCATGAATTGACAGTTGCATTCATCAGGAAATTAATTTTGTTAATGTCCTGCCAATGGTGTACTATAATAAAGGCAATAGGACCCATGAAGTATTAAATAGCAAAAAAAGTGCATTTTTAGCTTTAGATGTTAGTAAAACTGTGTAGTTAAACTAAATTTTGACACTGGTATTTTTCTCCAGTGAAAATATCACTGTCCACTCCATTTTGAAATATTTGAAAATTTGTCAAGTTTGTTGTCATTTATTGTATTAAAAAGAGCCAAGTATTAATCTAAAATAAAATTGCTATATCACCTTCATTATTTTTGACAATTATTGTATTATCTCTTTTCAAATAGGCATTCAAATCTAATTACCAAAAAACATGGTTACAGCTAAAACATGCTTAAATCATAGTATGGATAAGATGTTTTTTTCTCACTAGTAGATTCAAGTGGTATATCCAAAGCTCTGTTAGTATCCTTCCAATCTATCAACTTGTACCATGGGATCAAATGTATTGTCCTCAGTTGGTCTTAATTTATTGCTTTATAGTTCAGCATGTAAAGTTTTCTGAATGAATCAACCATATGCTTAGCCATTTTCCAGGTCAGCACAGCATGATTTCTGTCATCAACTGGAAACAGAACAGTGATATCTTTACCTAAAACCCACTCTGACCCTGTAATCAGGTCTAACACACTAACCTAAAAGTTCTTCTGTCACATGCTGCTTAAGAAAAATTGTCTTGCAACAGCTCGATAAATGATAGTTTCATTCATACGAGATTTCACTATTATCCATTAACTGTTTGAATAGTTGCCCATGATTTAGGCAACCATCATGTTGATACGATGATGTATTTCATCATTAACAGCAACTGATCCACTAGGTCTTTAACAATGCCCTGCCATGTATTTGATATTCAAATTCGCTGATATGTGAAAATTTGTTACTGATACTGCATTCATAGCTTTCTGCCCTAAGTGGGTTCAAATCATCAGATATTATAGCATCTCTCCACTTCCTCTCCTGTTTTGGCTTAGCATCTTCTTCAGCTGCTCCCATTTCTCTATGGAGTTGCTGTTTCAGATGCATCTTTTCTATTGTAGACTGCATCTTTGTCCAGGTTTTATCTCCTTCAGATCTTCCTTTACATTATCTTTCCACCTCTTCTTTGGTCTTCCTCCTTGTATTTCCATCCTGATATTTTTCAGGACAGGACTGGTGGTGGCGGGAGGACTAGGGGTCATCCATGGAAACTGGGCAAGAGTGTGGTTAGCAAGGGTGTTAGAACTAGATTTTTTACTTGGAGAGTGGTGAATGAGTGGAATAAGCTGCCGTAGTCTATTGTTGGGGTCATGACTGTGAATGAGTTCAAGGCAAAGTATGATAGATACTGTGTGGATGTTGAATAGTTGTTCTTGACATGATGTTTAGGGCCTCCCTGGATGAATCTAAGGACTCGTTGGAGTTGCCTGTAATAATAATATTTCATCTGTCATATTTTTCATTTTGCCTCATTATTTGTCCATACAACTTTAATCATACTTTTTGTATTTTGTTTGTAATTGCAGTCATTTTTACGGTACCTCTGTGTTCATTCCTCACCTGATTTTTCCTTGTTTCCACACAGCATCCTAATTTCTGTAGCACTAATCTTGCTTTCATTGGACTTCTTCATAGGCAGTGTCTCCATTCCATATAACATTATAGGTCTCACTATCATTCTGTATGTTTTTCCTTTCAATTTCACTGGAACTTTTCTATCCCAATATTCTTGGCAATTCTTCCATCCTGCCTGAATTCTGTTATTGACTTCACCTTTACTTTCCTATCTTGTCTATCGTTGCTAAAACATACTATACCATTTACACTTGATACTAGTTAGTATATCTTCCTCTGAGAGCCACATCTTGCTAATGTCCATAATCCTAGGTATTCACAAAGGCAACAAATTCAACCTCTTTTCCTGTTTCTCCTGGAATTTGTGTACAGACATGCTAGTTTAATGGTATTGATTCACAACACAATGTTAAGAAAATAAATATTTATTAGCTGATATTAGGCTGGATATAACTTGTATTATATCCAGCATTATGCTTTTGGAGATTGCGAGTCTATCAAGTATGAATGGATTCAAGAAAAAGGCACGAAAGCTGGTATGGTTCTCCTCCTTGGAGAATATAAAAAATGGCATTTGACACAATCTTTGACAAGTTGGGTCTATCAGACCATCCTTTCGATATCTCTTCACATAGTATCAAATAGAAGAAAACAAATGCTACACAGAAGTTACTATAAGTTGGATTTGTTTTTGGAATCAGCAGCAGCTTTAAAACATACTCCAAGGCTTAACAAATATAGCTGTATCAATTTACCAAAAATATGGGAAACAGTTGTTTTAAGATCCAATGAATAGTTATTTTTCCCCCCTCTTTATCCAGCAATAGATGCCGCCAATTAGGACTTCAGTTCCTTATGTTGACCATCACAATTTTTTTTTTTTAATCTAGTCCCATACTTATATCAAATTTTGTTTTTGTGTAATGTGACAAGCATTTCTTGTAGTCGGATAGTGTAATTTATAAATATTAATAAATATTTATTTTCTTATCCTGTGTTGATACCTGACTGTTGATTCACAACACAGTCATGTGTTGGCAATACCTGACTGTGTTGTGAATCAAAGTCAGGTATTGCCAACACATAAGCCTTTATACTAGTTTGTATACAGATATACATTTAACTCTGAGTATACAAAACGCAACTTTCAGATCTCTATTCATATTTTTATGTAGTTCTCACCCATGAATGGGCTAAAGATTTTTTTTTTTTTTTTCATTTTATCAAGTTACCGCATTTTATGTAGGCACACATAGGTATCCCTCGATGTTACCGCATATATCAAAATAATCATCATCAAAGTCCTGCCATGTACCCTCAAGGGGTATACAGGATATGATAGTACTACATGAAAAATTTAAATCATTAATAACTTCCTATCTCCAATTTTCCTCCAAATCAGTATGTTACTTGTCAAGACTCCAACATTACCAGATCTTATATTTCTATCGTCTAAGGCACTTTGTACCCTAGCAGTCCACCTATATCTTGGTCTTGCTCTGGGTCGTTTTCCTGCCAACCTGGCAGAGAACACTTGTTTTGCTAATCTTTCATCGCCCATTCTGTTTAAGTGACCATACCACCTGAGATTAGCTCTGTTAACGCATTCCTGAATGTTGGCAATGTCAAGTTCTTTCCTGATATCCTCGTTTTTAATATGATATTGCCATCTGTTCACGCTGCTAATTTTTCTCAGGACTCTCATCTCTGCGGTCTCAAGTCTTTGGTCAAGTGTTTTACTTCTGACCCAGCTCTCAGATCCATAAGTTAAAACTGGTTTGTACACTGTCTTGTACACAGCTAATTTAATGTTCAGACTAATTTCTCTCTTATTCCATATGAATTTATTCAGTTGACTTCCCACCATACCAGCCTTGCTGATTCTGTTGTCTATTTCTATACTTAATTTACCATCTTCACTAAAAATCTTGCCTAAGTAGCTGAAATGTTTTACTTGTTCCACAGGTTCTCCATTCACAACACCGTTAACATTTTCAATGATTCTGCCTATTTTCATTGTCTTTGTCTTTTTATTGCTGACCTTCATACCATATCTATTACAACAGCTATTCAATTTAGTCAGAGAATCTTGCAGACTTGTTGCGGATTTATTTAGAAGTATAACATCATCCGCATAAAGCAAAGAGCTGACATTAACATCTCCAATTTTGATATCATGTTTAATACCACTTTCCTTCATAATGTGATCCATATAGATAATGAATAACAGAGGGGATAATGTACATCCTTGTCTCACACCAGATTTAACATTAAACCATCTTCCTGTACTTCTTTCAATTCTAACTGCTGACTTGCAACTCAAATAAAGACTAAGTATTGCTTGATATAATGCCCCATTGACACCATATAACTGCAGCGTATTGAATAGCTTCTCTCTTGGCACCTTATCATATGCCTTTTCCAAATCGACAAAACTTAAATACAGATCTTTGTTATATTCCCATGCTTTCTCGACTATTTGTTGTAAAGTGAAGATCTGATCCTGACAGCCTCTGTTTAGCCTGAATCCAGCTTGTTCTTCACCAAGCTTTTTTTCCACAATTCTTCTCAACCGTTTCTCAAGTATACTTGCATAGATTTTGCCAGGAACACTCAGTAGGGAAATACCTCTGTAATTCTCACATTCAGTTTTATTTCCCTTTTTATATTATGGGTACTATGAGAGCCCTACTCCAATCATCGGGAATTCGTCCCTCTGTCCAGGCTTTCTGAACTATGCATTGCAGCCATTGTAAGACTCTTATACCACCATACTTCAGCATTTCTGGTCGAATATCATCTACTCCAGCTGCCTTTCCACATTTCCAGCCTTTGATGGCTTTTTCTACTTCAAGTATGGATATGTATTCCTGACTGCATGCATGGTCAGTGTTTTTTACTACTGTGCTGTCATCACTGCTTGTTTCATTTAGCAGTTTTTCCAAGTAATTACTCCATACTTCAAGGATATCCTTTTCTTCCATTTTCATGTCACCTTTATCATCTCTAACTCCTTTTACAGCACTCTTTCCTCCATTCCTAAGCTTCTTCAACAACCTCCAGAATATTTTGCCACCTTCTTGATATTTATTTTCTATATTCTTGCCAAAGTCCTCCCATGACTTTTGTTTAGCTTGTTTTACATAGTGTTTAGCATTCTTGCATTAGTCTGTATTCTCTAAGAGCGCAAGCTGACTTGTTTGCCACTAACTTCTGATATGATTTCTTCTTTTCCTTCACTATCTGTTTAACTTCCTGTGTCCACCATGAAGTTCTACTTTTTCTATCCTTGCAGATGACTTCACCACATGCCTCTCTAGCTGAATCATTCAGGGCATTCTTAAGGCTTGCCACTGAATCTCAAAGGTTTGATTCCTGTTCTAAACTCCTTCATTGTTTCTTCAATAATCTTTGTGTATTTTAGTCTACAGTTCACATCTGAGAGCTGCTCAACTTTTATTCCCTTTAAAACTTTCTTACATGTTATTCTCTTCAATATGAAATTCAGTTTTATCATGCTTAATACTAAATAGTGATCACTTCCAATTTCAAATCCTCTGTACACTCTGGTGTCCTGCACCAGGGAGAAAACATCACTATCAACAATAACATAGTAAATGAGACTTCTTATTCCTTGCCTCTTTTCTCCATGTGAATTTGTGCACATTTTTATGTTGGAACATGGTGTTAGTAATAACCAGTCCATGTCGTGAGCAGAAATTCAATAGATATTGAATTTCCATTATTATTAGCTTTGCTCTTTTCTCCAAATTTTCCCAAAATATTTTTGTATGTCTCACAATCATTTCCTAGTCTGCTATTTAGATCTCCAAGGACCAACTTTTCCTTTTTCATTGTGTCAGTTGCTTTTTCTAAAGCCTCGGAAAATTCCTCCACTTCTACCTTAGTAGAACGTTCTGTGTGACCATAGACACAAATAAGTCTTATTGTCCAATTCCCCATTCTCATTTTTGCCCAAATCGCTCTACTTGACACTGCCTGCCATTCAAGATGAGCCTCGTATTTTGTGTTGAATACTATGGCTACTCCTTCTTTTCCTTGATTGTCATTGCCTGAATATATCATGTTGTATTTATTGCTCAGAAAGTTCTCCAGTTTTTGTCTTTTTTGTTTCAGTCACCCGTATTATGTTGATCTGGTACTTATCTAATTCCTCAGCTAGCTCCATTTCTTTGCCTTTTAGGCTTCTTATGTTGATAGTACCGATCTTTAACTCTGATGTTGTTGTTTGTGTTTTCAGATTTGTTGCAGTAGCTGCCTTTTCGCTGTTTGCCCTGGTTCCCTGGCGAAAACAATGGGGGCCTTGTTTAACCGGGCAACGCCACAGCCGGCATGAAATTTTGTCATGTTGTACCATCATTTTGTATTTTGGTTTAAAGAATAGGAATAAGGTTTGTATTGTATTCCTATATCAAAATCGCGTTAATCAAATCTAATAATCAATTATAAAAATTACAATTCGTCCATGATCGATTACTGTATTAATAATTCGTTTTATATGGTACTCTTTTAGGAAAGATAACAAATGAATGCAAAGTAAATGTTTAATAAATGCTTATACCTACATTATTTACTGCAATTTTTTTATCAAAAGAAGTTATCGAGAGTTGTGTGAACAATTTTAGTTTTTTTCTTATTGGCATAAATTCTACGATAACAAGCAAAATGACTCTGCAGACCTTGGCAAACAAGCAATAAAACATGAAGAAAAAACACTGCAAATATAATACATGATGGTACAAATTAAGTGGATATTGAATCCAACATTATTTCATAGCCGAATATAGAAACTACAAGAGTTTCATGCCGAATATATAGAAACTGAGTATAAGCAACCTTATGGGCAACTCGTAGTAAAGGTGGAGTAAGCTCTAGATCACTTTCCTTGGTATTTTCCATAATGTAAAGCATATCTCCTAGAGCAGTGCTTCCCAAACTTATGGATGTAAAGTCCCCTTTGGAAAAATTAAAATATTTCACGGTCCCCTATCGGAAAAATCTTAATACAGATATTATAATATTTATTGTATTTATATCCAATACAAAACATACACAGCAAATATTACATTTTTAGCATCTTGCATACACATTTGACATGGCACACTTAGTCTTAAAACATTTAAAATTTGCTTTCATTATTTCACGACCCCTTCAACTAAACTAACGGCCCCAAGGGGGCTGCGGCCCACTGTGGGAAGTGCTGTTGTATGATAAATAAACCTTTTGGCTCTCTATTTCAGTGATACATGGTTTATTTATTTATTTATTTTCTCTCTATTTCAGTGATACATGATGGTTTATTTATTTATTCTTTGTTCAATAAGAAATTATTGAACAAAGAATAAAAAAAAATAAAAATAAAATAAACCATACTATACTGACATCAGAGGTCACAGTATCTATCAGATACGATTTACTGTCAAATATCACAAACCTTAACATAACATGTGTTAAATCAAACTGAGCAAAAAAACAGTGCGGAATATCACTGGTAACATAATAATGCACAGTTACTCATGACTTCCAAGCTATACACTGAATTGTGTAAGAATATTTATATTAAACATTTTGCATGTATCTGTCAAATCAGCTGCGAGCTCTGCAGGGTTAAAGATGCGTTAATCAAAACTCTTGCCGCGTATATCAAGGGATTACCGCAATTAATTTTGCCGCGTTAATCAAATCCCGTGTTAAGCAAGGGATACCTGTATGTATGTTTGTGTATGTATATATATATTTTTTGTAATTTTTAGATTTATTTTTACTTAATCTGGAAACTTCTAAAGACCAAACTGGGAATTTTTAAGCCATTCCAGGCCTCCAATAAGCAGGGTGGTAGTCTCATGCTGGACAATGAAATTCATCTCCCACTTAAAGACAATCGCAAACATCCATGCCCATGACAGGATTCGAACCTGTAATCTTGGTTGGAGAGTGGATACGCTAACCTCTCAACCAACCAGACTGGCAAATATTTAATGCTTTACTTATGCAGTGACATCTTTTTACCTACTTAAGTCTGAACCAGATATATACCAATCACCTTCATTATTTAATATATGTTAACATTAACACACCTGCTTAAATTAGTTGCTTGAATTCATGGCATTCTTCCCATCATGATAGTTTCCCTGATTCTCCATATTAGCTCTCATTACAACAATTTCTCCAAGTTCTTATGCATGCTCTCTCTCTCTCTCTCTCTCTCTCTCTTTCTTAGATAAATCTATTCTTTTCACTAACTCACTCCACACATCCAGAAATTTGTAACCATTCCTTTCTACACAGCCTGTGCATCAAATTGTTTGCCATCATAGTCCTTTTATATAATAGCATTTTTTTTATTTTTTTTAATAACAGAATCGCCATACCATATGTTATTTTTATATTCTACTTCAATTACACGATAATTGCTACATAATGTCTTGCATGTTTCAAGTGATTTGTTGTCTACTTTTGCTGCTTAACTTTCTTCTCCTTCCTGCATTTATTAATTTCTTGGCTTTTTCTAATTCCTGTGTCATCTGTCAGATAATTAATTATAATATAGAGATTGAACGTTAATTCATTTTCAATATCCTCAGTTTTTTTTTAAATACTGGCATATTTCTGTCCATTGGGACAAAGCCTCCTTGTTCTCAACTTTGCTGTTCACTAGCATTCCTCTTTGTTGCTGGTCTATTGTTCTTGGTGTGTGTATATTTTGCAGTACTACTTTAATATTGCATTATTTCAACAAAATATCAGGAAATATACCAAATGCAATACACGAATCAGTGTAATATACCATAAAAATATTTAAATCATCCTGCAAGCTCTCCAAATTGAACTATTGCTCTACCGAATTTTGCATCATCAGCAAACAACTGAATTTTCAGGTTATTTCCTATATCATATGTACAAATTAAACAGCACTGAACCATGCGGCACACCACTAGTCTGCTGTTTTTGCCTCGATTCTGCTGCTCCATATACCACTTCTTGATATCTGTCCCCATTTGTTCTCATTTGCATAACAGAGTACCATGTTGTATTCTGTGAAATACAACAGAGTACCATGTTGTATTCTTAGTAATTTACTAAGACATGACTGACCCTCATACAGTATCATATTTTTATCTACCCATTCTTGAATTTTCTTTTTTACCAATTTTTTTTAATATTTTTACCGCAACACCTGAGATACCGATTGATCTATAATTTGCTACTGCAGTCTTAGAACCTTCCTTATGCTTGGAACTCTACCAGAGCTGATACTTAAATACTGAATACTTAAATTAAATGATACTTAAACAATGTGGGATATAATATCCCCTTAATTTAAATAATTTTATGTCGCCGAATTGAAGCCTTTGGCTTTTTATATTTAGTAAATTAAAGAGCCTATTCAAAGGCATTGTCAGCTTCCTTGCACATTCTGGAAGAACTCTAGCTGATTTCCCATCTAATCCCACAATTGTATTTACATTGAGATTCTGTAGTATCATAAGAACATCCAATTCATCTACCTCCTGTTCACACATTAGTGTCTGTCACATAGGTAAAAGCGGTAGCCTCACTGGGATGATATACCCTTGCAAAGTGGTCACTCAGTAGCTCAGCTATTTTATCTGCTTCTGTCTCCTCGTGACCATCGTGATGATGGTCATGCAGTCTTGACTTTCCTAAGTCAAGACTGCATGTCACTTTTGCCATTTGGAGGCAATATGTCCTTGGCCACCTTGGTTATGGATAGCTTCTCTGATCCTATGATCAGATTCTCTGATCCCAAGTATATCTCCTGGTCTCCTCCATTACTTGCTGCCTTAAGTAATTATCGCTTAGTAGGTGCATAAATTCCATTTCCTTCCTGCCCTATGATCTTTCTTCCTTCTACTCTATATCTCCATAGTTGTCCTGTCCTGGCAAGTGTCTTCTCCCTCCAGGAGATTGACTACCATGTGTCTCCACCATGTCCTATTCTGCACTTCTCTGCTGCATTCCTCATATGAGAGATAGGTCCAGTCTTCTATATTTTTCATCCACTCCAGTCTTTGTCTTCCTCTCCTTCTCTTTCCCTCAACAGTTCCTTTGAGAAGTGTCCTTTATAAGCAGTTATGTCTCAGAGTATGTCCAAAATAGTTGACTTTTCTCTTTAAATTATTTAAATTATACATATTTGGTCGTTTTATAATAGAAATACAATTTTATTAATACAGACGAGTTTACAATAAAACTTATATTAAAACCTACCAGTTTCGCCAGCAAACTGTCTGGCTTTTTCAAGGTTTAAGGAGATATGAAAACTAGTAAATGCAAATTGAAAGGAACATAAAAAAACGTTGTAAACCAACTAGTAGCTATGGTTTCGTGTGACAGAGAGGACTTATTGTTCTTATTCATTATCACGCATGCGTTGTAGACATGTAATGTGATTACTGGCTAGCTGTAGGTTCAGACTGATTGAGAGAGAGGATCAAGTTTTTCCACAAACTGTTTAGAATTACACCCTGATTTCTGTTCAGGTTTCTGCCGGTTATTGACACTATTGTGGCTTCCTTAAATAAACGATGCCTGTAGTAGTCATCGAGATATAGCATAGAGCTGTTTTGCCAATCTATCGTGTGGTTAGACGTACAGAAATGATGTGCTAAGCCAGAAGAGATGCTTCTGTTGTGGTTTACATCACCAACATGTTCTTTTTGTCTAATTTCTAAACTTCGTGAAGTTTGTCCGATGTAGGCAAGACCACAGGAACAGTGAATGTAATATACTCCTGGATATTTGTAGAATGGCACTTTATCTTTTGGGGATCCTAAAACTTGTTGGTGGTTGGTTTGAAGACCACTCTGATGTTATGGGCTCTTAGTATTCTTGCTATTTGATAAGAAATTGACTTGATGAGAGGTATCACTACAGTAGAAATGTGCTGACAGTGGGATTCTTCTTGTCTGGGGTTGTCGTATAGATATTTTTTGATGTTTTGAGGATATCCATTTTGTGATAATGTGTTGGCTATTAGTGAGAGTTCATTCTGTGTATCCTCCTCTTCTGATATAAACTTTTTGGCTCTATGTTTCAACATGTGGATAATGCTCAGTTTGTGTGTCTTGTGATGGTTTGAGGTATAATGAAGATATCTTCCAGTATCTGTGGGCTTTCTTTTTTGACTTTTCTCTTTTTAATTTCTTTCGTCAGGCTCCTGTTTACGCCTACCATCTCTAGTACCTCTTCATTTGTCTTTTTGTCTTTCCATGATATCCTCATAATTCTTTGCAGCATCCACATTTCAAAGGCCTCCAGTTTTTTCACACTCAGATTGGAGAGTGAATTTCATCTTCTGTTCTGCCATTCTCTGTGATCAAGTGTCTGAGGTATATGTCTGTTTGCACCTGCCCTAATTTATTACCTTTTATATTGATGTATATTTTTGGTATTTCCTTTTTCTCTTGAAATTATCATGATTTTTGTCTTTTTAAAGTTGAAACTAAGGCCATACTGTTTGCTATACTTGAGGGTTTCATCTATAAGAGTTTTGAGGTCATATTTGTTTTCAGCTAGAAGAACCGTGTCATCTGTATATCTTAGGTTATTAATATTTCTTCCCCCTACAGTGATTCCTTTAATTTACTAATTTTATTAAATATTTCTTCTGTGTACAAGTTAAAGAGAAAAGACGCAGCCTTGTCTCGCACCTTCCTGAACTGGGAATTCTTCTGAGGTCTGTATTTATTCTCAAAGATGCAGCCTGTTTCCAGTAAAGATTAGTTATTAGCCTAATGTCTTTTCCATCCATGCCTATTTTTGAAAGGATTTCAATTAATTGTTTATGTTGAACATTGTTGAATGCCTTTTTGTAATCTATGAAGCAGAGGTACACATCTTTTTGTTTTTCTAGATATCTTTCTATGATGGTTCGGATGTTAAAAATACCTTCTCTTGTACCTACATTTTCCTTAAAGCCACTTTGTGTATCATTTATATCTTTGTTTATTTTTCTTTTATTTCATTCAAGAATAACGTATAGGAGGACTTTTGATACTAGACCGATGTGAAGAGTTCAGGACAATCAGTCTCATCTTGTAGCTTTTGTTTTTTTGGGAATTGGAACGAAAGTTGAGTGATTAATATCTTTGGGTAGAAATCCAGTCTTGTATATTTTATTGCATAATTTTGTTAGAAATTTCAGTCCTCCTTCATAGAGTACCCTCAACCATTCTGCCAATATCTTATCTATTCCTGCAGCTTTATGTGGTTTTAGTTTTCTGATGGCATTTTCAACTTAACAGAGTAAAATGGATGGTCCTTCTAAATCAGTCTGTTCAGGAATATAATTTCCTTGTGTATTCAATCTATTTTTCCATGATTTCTTTTTTATCCATTAGAATATGGTCTCTTGAGTCTCTAATGACACTTGCATGATTTACTGTGTTTCTCCTGCTTGTTATTTCTCTGATCTTTTCAAACATTTCTCTGCTTCTATGTTTTCTATCAAGATTTTTCTATATCTATACATTTATTCTTAATCCATTCCTCTTTGGCTTTCATGCATGCTTTTTTATATCTTTATTCATGCTTATATATTCAATGCTGTTCTTTAACTTTTTTTCTTTGTTTCATTGACGTTTGTATTTTTTCATTCATCCAAGGTTTATTCCTTTTCCTTTTTAATTGTGGGAGTGTATATTTGGCTATTTCGTTGATGCTATTCTTGCATGTTTGCAAGTTCATATTAATTTCATCAATTGGTGTTCTATTTTCTGTGTGAGTTGTAGTGTCAGACTTGTTAAGGGATTTTGTGAATTCTTTTACAAAGCAGTCCATGTGTAGAGGCTTAAGTGCTGTGAGGACATCATGTTGGAGACTTAATGGATTTTTTACAACACTCAAAAGAATTAAAATAGAATTTAATACTTCCTATATTTCGTCCTAGTCACTAGGACATCTATGGAGATTACAAAAACAATTAATGTAACATGCACACAGAAATCTTATAATACTAAGCCCAACCACATGGGTGACACTAAAGTCCAATCTAGGTGGAGCGCCCTCTAAGGGCGGTAGTAGGTGGCCTGGAATGTAAGGTGGGACCTCTGGTGATGAGTGTTTCCCAAATCTTCAGAAGCTTAATGCAACCATATTTATTAAGATTTGGTTGGTTTCTGAGAGCTGCTGCTGCTTTTAGGAAAAGTCTCTCTTTCTTGAATTTGCTGTGGTGGAGTATGGTGGTTTTCTTCCATGATACTCTGTGGGTGGTGTCCAAAACATGGTCAGCCAAGCCTGAATGGCCATAGTTATTTTTACATATGTAAGACTTGTGTTCCTCCAGGTGGATGGATACTGATCCAAAGTACGCCAGCTTACAGGAACGGGGTACTTCGCCTCCAAAAAGCAACTTATCGTATGCCCAACGCATGGCTCTCCTGAAACTACGCAAAGAAAAAAGTATCGTCATCACCAGAGCGGATAAGGGTAATGCCACAGTCGTTCTTAATACCAGTGAATACAATCGTAAAATGAACATTATCCTCCACGATCGCGCTACCTACATCCCGCTAGAACACGACCCCACAAAAAACACAGGTTAAGAAATTAAGAATCGTACTTAAAAAAGTAACTTCCTGGCCCCCTAATGTCACGAAAAAACGTAAACCTTTCTGCTCCCCCCCCCCCCCCCGAATATATGGTTATACCAAAAATCCACAAGGGGGTGCTTAAGGGTCAAAGCTGTATAACTGAGAGGAGACCTCCGCATAGCCTTTAAAGGAATGCAGAGAACCGACCAGGGCTTCTGACCTAATGTCGAATCCTCACCTTCTCGTGGTGCACCCTGTTGGGTATCTACTTGGATACTGAACGAATGAGGATGGGCTGGCAGTTTGGGATTTAGCCGACCAAATTGTATTCTTATTGGTTAAACCAAAATAAAAAACGATGGTACAACATGACAAAATTTCATTCCGGCTGGGGCGTCGCCCAGTTAAACAAGGCCCCCGTTGTTTTCGCCAGGGAACCAGGGCGAACAGCGAAAAGTCGGCTACTGGAACATATCTGAAAACAAACCCGAACTCAACATCACCAGAGTTAAAGATCAGTACTATCAACATAAGAAGCCTGAATGGTAAAGAAATGGAGCTTGCTGAGGAATTAGATAAGTACCAGATCGACATATTAGAGGTGACTGAAACAAAAAAGACCAAAACTGGTGAGATCTTTCTGAGCAATAAATACAAAATGTTATATTCAGGCAATGACAATCAACGAAAAGGAGTAGCAGCCATAGTATTCAACACAAAATACGAGGCTAATCTTCTTGAATGGCAGTCAGTCTCAAGTAGAGTAATGTGGGCAAATACGAGAATGGGGAACTGGACAATGAGACTTATTTGTGCCTATGGTTCCACAGAAGGTTCCACTAAGGTAGAGGTAGAGGAATTTTTTGAGGCTTTAGAAAAAGCAACTGATGCAATGAAAAAGGAAAAGTTGGTCCTTGTTGGGGATCTAAATAGCAGAGTAGGAAATGATTGTGAGACACAAAAATATTTTGGGGAAATTTGCAGAAAAGAGCAATGCTAATAATAATGGCAAATATCTGTTGGATTTCTGCTCAGGACATGGTTATTACTAACACCATGTTCCAACATAAAAATGTACACAAATTGACATGGAGAGAAGAGGCTAGGAATAAGAAAAGTCTCATTGACTATGTTATTATTGATGTTTTCTCCCTGGTGCAGAACACCAGAGTGTACAGAGGATTTAAATTGAAAGCGATCACTATTTAGTCTTGAGCAGGATAAAATTGAATTTCATATTGAAAAGAATAACATGTAAGAAAGTTTTAAAGCGAATAAAAGTTGAGCAGCTCTCAGATGTGAACTGTAGACTAAAATACAGAAAGATTATTGAAGAAAAAATGAAAGAGTTTGAGAACAGGAATCAAACCTTGGAGAATCAGTGGCAAACTCTGAAGAAAACATTGATTCTGCCAGAGAGGCAGAATCAATGTTTAACTAACCCCTAACCGGAAGGTCCACTTCGTATATAAAAAAAACTCTACCCATTTTAAAGCCCTCACAGAAAATTTAACCTTGAATAATGCAGACATTGGTAAGCTTTGATATCTCATCGTTGTTTACCAATATTCCTTTAACTGACACCTTATCTCTCTTAGAAAACGTTTTTCCCTCTGACATCTTAGATCTCCCTTCCTTTGCCATTAACTCTGGGTATTTCTCTTGGCAGAACAAAATCTACAAGCAGATAGACTGGATCACCTTGGGTTCCCCCCCCTGCCAATTTCTATATGGAAGATTTCGAAAAACGAGCCTTAGACTCAGCCCCACTCAAACCTTCTATCTGGCTAAGATATGTAGATGATGTGTTCTCTATTTGGCCTCATGGCCCAGACACATTAGACTCCTTCCTCAGTCATCTTAATAGCCTACATCCAAGAATCCAGTTTACTATGGTAAAGGAAAAGAACAACTGTTTACCCTTCCTAGACACCTTAGTCACACACCTGCCTAATGATACATTTGCCTTCACTGTATACAGAAAATCCACACACACAGGCAGATACATTCACAAACTCTCCTACCACCATCCCTCACAACAATATGGCATCATCAAAACTCTTACTAAGAGAGCCCACAATCTTTGTTCCAGTGGAACTTCCCTTACTACTGAGCTTAACCACATTCACAACACTTTCCTCTCCAATGGCTACAGCGAACACAGTATCAAAAAAAATTATCAGTTCCTCCCCAATTCCCCGTCCTTCTTGTCAATAAGATTTTAAAAATGCCATCACCATACCCTACATCTGTGGCACATCTGATAAAATAGCCAAGATACTGAAAAAGTACAACCTACACACAGCATATAAACCCTACCGCAAACTTGCTACCCTTATCCATTCTACGAAAGATCAACTCCCTCCTCTCTCGCTGCCTGGAGTTTACAAAGTACCCTGTCCCTGTAAGCTGGCGTACTTTGGACAGACAGGCAGATCAGCATCCATCCGCCTGGAGGAACACAAGTCTTACATATGTAAAAATAACTATGGCCATTCAGTCTTGGCTGACCATGTTTTGGACACCACCCACAGAGTATCACGGAAGAAAACCACCATGCTCCACCACAGCAAATTCAAGAAAGAGAGACTTTTCTTAGAAGCAGCAGCTCCCAGAAACCAACCAAATTTTAATAAATATGGTTGCATTAAGCTTCCGAAGATTTGGGAAACACTCATTACCAGAGGTCCCACCTTACATTCTAGGCCACCTACTACCGCCCTTAGAGAGCGCTCCACCTAGATAGGACTTTAGTGTCAGCCACGTGGTTGGGCTTAGTATTGTAAGATTTGTGTGTGCATGTTACATTAATTGTTTTTGTAATCCCCATAGATGTCCTAGTGACTAGGACGAAATATAGGAAGTATTAAATTCTATTTTAATTCTTTTCTGAGTGTTGTAAAAAATCCATTAAGCCTTCAACATGATTTATAAAGCAGTCTTTAACTTTTTGGTTGTTAAGTGAGTCTGAATTATAAGTTCCTCTTATGAATGGTTGGCTTGGTATCTTAAGTTTTATTTTGAATTTTGCAATCACTGGGTTGTGGTCCAATCCTATGTCTGCTCCAGGATATGTTTTTATTTGTGTTATTGCATATAATAATAAGCAAAAGATTATTATTATATAGTCAATTTAGTTTCTATAGATGTCCCCAGGGCTTTTCCATGTATATAGTCTTTTGGGAGGATGTTTAAACAGTGTGTTGGCAATTATTAGGTCATTGGTTTCGCAGAATTAAATTAATCTTTCATTTCTGATTCCAAGCCCTTGATTTTTTTATTATTATTATTATTAAACAAGACCTCATGGAGTCAAAGACTCATCTGAAAGGTCCTTTTATCACACACGCATCTCATCATACCATGTCTTAAACACACTCAAACTCCTTGCAGACACCACACTCTCAGGCAAGGCATTCTAATCATTCACAACGCTGCACGAAAAAAACCTGCCTCTCACTCCCCTACTCACACCCTCAATGCAGTTTCCAGGGATGATCTCTGGTTCTCCCCTGATCTCTCACTATTCTCTGTAGAACTTCTCCACCATTGATCTTATAACAACCTCTTACCAACTTGTAGGTCTCTGTCATATCTCCCCTCTTCCTTCTCTTCACTAGACTCTGCAAATGACATCTTCTCAATCTTTCCTCATACTCAACATTCCAGAGGTCAGAAACTACCTTAGTCAGTCGCCTTTGGACCCTTTCCAACATCTCTTCATCCTTCTGAAAACCCGGTGACCAAATCTGGGCACAATAGTCCATGTGTGGCCTAATCAAAGCCTTATACAATGGAACAAGAATCTCCCTACTTCTACACGTCAGTGTTCTCCGCATCATTCCCAGAAGTCTTTGTGTTGTCTTCACAATTTTGGCGATGTGTTCCCTAAATTTTAGATCCTTATCCACTATCACCCCCAGATCTCTTATTTCCTCTACTTCCAACAATATATTCTCATCAAGCATAAATTCTGCATCCCATCTTTGTTTTCCAAATTTTAAAACCTTCAAATTTGGAACATTGAACTCGCATCCCCATTTCCGTGCCCAATCACTCAATTTATTCAAGTCTTCTTGCAAGGCCACAACATCTTCACTACTCTTTATGGTTCATCCCAACTTTGCATCATCTACAAATAACTGAATATCTCCATCCAAATCTTCGCCAATATCATTAATATAAAAGTTAAATAGTAATGGCCCTAAAACAGACCCCTGAGGCACTCCACTAGTGACTCTCCTTTTCCTGGATATCGTGCCCCCCCATACACAACTTTTGATACCTATCAGATAGCCAGTCTCCAATCCAATGCACTAATCTAATATCCAATCCCATCTGCTCTAGTTTGACTGTCAACTTATCATGAGGTACTCTATCAAAAGCTTTTGCGAAATCGAAGTATATTACTGTGTATCCTTCTCTTTTGTCCAAGGAAGCAGTCACTTCATTGTAATAGGTAAGTAGATTACTAAAACATGACCTCCCTTTAGCAAATCCATGCTGTTCATCAAAGATTATGCCATTGTTGTCAACCCAACTCTGGATCTTAGTTCTCACAAGCTTCTCCAACAACTTAACCACAACATCTGACACACAGATAGGCCTGTAGTTTGATACTCGAGTTCGATCACCTCCTTTATGAAGTGGCATAATCTTGCCCTCCTTCCACTCTTTAGGAACTTGACCAAGTGCAAGACTCGTATTAAAAAAATATGTCAAGGCAGGTGTCAACTCTCTGGCACATTCCTTCAGAATACGCGGTGATATATTATCAAGTCCCACAGCCTTGTTTATATCTAGTTTACTCAACTCCCCAAACACCTCTTGCTCACTTAGTCAGTCTCTCCTCCCCATCATCAACTGCTCTCAATCTCTCCATGAAGTCACATTCACAAGATTGAAAGATCTTTATGAACTGCTCATTAAGTATCTCCACCACGCATTCTGCAACAGCTGTCTTTATACCATTTCCTCCAATCAATGTCATCCTTCCATAATCATTCTTTCTTTTGCTGGCTACATATCGAAAGAACTCCCTAGGATTCTTTTTGGCTTCATAGCTAACTGCTGTTCATACCTCTCTTTAGCTACTCTCACCAACCAAGTTGCCCTCCTTGCCTGGTCTTTGTAGACCTCATGAAATTGTTACTTCCATTTCTCTTATGCTGCCTCCACAATGCCCTTTTTCTCTGTATCGCATGCTTAATCTCTTTATTCATCCATCTCACACCTACCTTATTTAACCTTCTCACCCGTGGTATACATTTAGACATTGCATCTAATAAATAGTTTATGAAAATCCCTCAAGCTGCATTGATCTCTTTTCCAGCTAACTCCTCATTCCATGCTACACCTGCAAGCTGTCTCCTGAGCTCTTCATAATCAACCCCCCCCCTCCTTGTAGTTCCACATATACCCTTTTTTCACAGGGGTCCTTGCACTGCTGGCAATCACCCAGGTAATCACCTCATGGTCACTTTCACCAATTGGTGGATGATTTGACACCTCATTTATAATTACATCCTCCGATGAGATGACCAAATCCAAGACCCTTAATCCTCGTGTGCCCTCTGTTACATACTGTCTGAAGTAGTTATCCCTCAAAAACTTAAGAAACTCGTTTTCTTTACTTCCAGTTGCTATCTCTTCATTCCAGTCTATATTGTAATTAAAATCACCCATAATGATCATCCTTTTCTTATTTGCTTGGCTTATTTGACTATACATTTCACTATCACCACCATCCACATTACCAGGTCTATAACAACATCCCACCAAGTATTTGATTCTCTTCACCTCTATCTCACACCATACTGCTTCAAAACCACTGGCCCTGTTTCCCTCTTGCATCTCTACCTTATATGGACATAACTCTTTCTCTATCATCAATAGCACTCCCCCTCTTTTTTTACCCCTTCTATCCTCACGAAACACATCATACCTTTCCATCTCTATTCCTGTCAGGATGTCGTCCTCATCTAACCATGTCTCACTTATTCCGGCAATCTTTGGGTGCACAGATGCAATTAGTGCAACCATTTCATCCACCTTGTTTCTTATACTTCTAGCATTGGTATTCAAACACAACAGCTCAATTCTGGATCTACAGCTAGTTCCACTGATACCACTCACTCGATGTGATCTCTCCCTGCTTGACTGGGGCTATTTCCCTTTCTGCTTCTTCATTTTAGAACCCTTTTCAATTCCAACTGTTTCCTCTTGATCCATGGTCATCCCATTTCTTTTCTGCCTACACATGCTCTCACCTCCTCTTGGAGCATCCACCTTTCTCACACTATGTGCCCCTGTCCACCCTGAGCCTCCTCATTTCCCTGCTCCTCTTCCACGCCCATTCTCTCATTTTCTATACTCATACCACTCACTTCCCCATTCATTTCCACTTCTTCAATCTCTCCTGTCTTACTCTCCTGCTCTTCCACATCACTCCCCTCTCGATCTGATTCATTCTCTCTATTCGCTTCTCTACCTGCCAGCAGCAGTCTCTCCAAGCGACTCACACCATAACCACTCAAATGCAGTCCATCACTCCCATACAGCTCACTTCATCCCTCAAACTCATTCCACACATTAACAAACTGTACTCCCATCTTCTCATACATTTCAGCCAGAATATCATTCATAATCCTTGCTCTCTGCCTCATTTAACCACAATCATACCTAGGCAACACACTGACTACCCTTCCTGTTACACTATTCTCTTTTATCTTTCCAAGCAGTCTCCTGACATTCATTTTGACACGCTCTTTGTTCTCTCTCAAATCATTTGTACTAATTAATACAATTAACTCTTTTGCTCCCTCCCGCCTCATATCCAATGCCTCAATCACTCTACTCATTTTACTGCCTGTAAAACATACCTTGTGCATTTTATCCTCTAGCACACCTTTTAATAATGGAGTCGCCATACAACGCCACTCGCTCATCTTTCGTTAACTCTTTCATGCCATCATGATTTATTTTAATAGTTTTGACCTAAATTCTCTTAATTTCATTCCACATCCATTTCATTTCTTGCCTCATGCAATCCAATTCACCTTCTGAATCTCGTGACACATTCTCTCTATCATTAAATCTTTCTAACTCTCGATCCCTTCTTCTCACTTTCCCTCTCATTCGTCCTTCTTTGTTTTCGTACTTTCGGTCCAACATACGTCCAACTTTCACTATCATTCTTCTCACTTTCACTCTCATTTATCTTTCTTTGTTTCCGTATTTTCGGACTAACATGCGTCCAACTTTCGCTATCATTCTTCTCACTTTTACTGTCATTCATCTTTCTTTGTTTCAGTTTTTTTCACTTGCGATTTCTGCATCACGCCATTTCTACTTTCATTCATTCTCTCAATTTCGTTTCTTTCCACCTCACTATTGTCCCTTTTAACATCCGTTACAGTTTTCAAATAGCTCTTTTTCTTTTTTTCTGATTTTTTAACATTTTTAGCCTCTCTTTCTCACAATCTTTCTCTTTCAAACGTGCACTCGCGACACAATCGGTACTAACACTTTCTGTCATCAATTTCATATTTGCATTCATCAGTTCCTCGTTCAGGTCACACTTCGCGCACACACACTTCTTCCATCTGCACTAAACATCCAAAAATCACTTATGTAATCGAAGGAATACATGTAACAGACCTCGCACTTAACGAAACGACTGAAATCTAAATTAAAATCATGGAATGACAATGCTGCCACCATTTTTTCCTCTCTGCAGGTTACTAGGTCTAATAATAACGATTTTGTAATTTAGTTTAGGCAAGAAAAATCCCCCACACTAATAATACCGGTAGCATACGTTTACATTTCTCATGCAAAATGAGATTTTTTCTGTGCCCACTTTTCATTTAGGTCGCCCATCATTATAATAATATCATCTGACTTAGCACTAGAGATTGCAGTTGGATATTATTATTATTATTATTATTACGGGCAACTCCAGGGAGTCATTAGACTCATCGAGGGAGGCCCCAAATCATATTCATCACAACTATTCGACATTCATACAGTATCTATCATACCTCGCCTTAAACTCATTCACTGTCACAGCATCCACCACAGACTCAGGGAGCGCATTCCACTCATTCACTACTCTAAAAGTAAAGAACCCAGCTCTAACACCTTTACTAACCACACTTTTGCCCAGTTTCCATGGATGTCCCCTAGTCCTCCCACAACCAGCCCTGTTCTCAAAAATATCTTCTGAATTAATTTTATAGAAACCCTTCAGTAATTTGAATGTCTCAATCATATCTCCCCTCCTCCGCCTATCAACCAATTTTTGCAACCCACAAATCCTCAACCTGTTCTCATACGGTTCATTCCACAGACCTGCTATCATCTTGGTCACTCGCCTCTGGATCCTCTCCACCTCCTCCCCATCAAGAAGAAACCTAGGTGACCAAATCTGAGCACAGTAGTCGAGATGAGGTCTTATCAAGGCTCGATACAGAGGAACAATAACCTGCTTGTCTCTGCTTGTCAACGTATTCTTCAGCAACCAAGTGATTTGATGAGCTGATTTGGCCACTTTTGCAATGTGTCCCCTAAATTTCAATTCCTTATCCACCAACACTCCTAAATCTCGTGCCTCATCAATTTCCTGGAGCACGGTTCCACCAATGCAGTAAACTGCCTCCCATCTTTTCACCCCAAAATGCATAACCTTACATTTTGCCACATTAAATTGACATCCATTCTCCCTAGCCCAGACCTCCAATCTATCCAAATCATCCTGCAAAATTTTGACGTCATCTGCATTCACTATTGCCCTACCCAACTTCGCATCATCAGCAAACAAATGAACTGTTCCTCTCAGATCCTTTCCTATATCATTTATGAACAAATTAAACAGCAGTGGTCCAAGAACAGATCCTTGTGGTACACCACTAGTCACAGGCCGTCTTGTGGACTCTACTCCTGAGTAAACCACTCTCTGATATCTCTCCGTCAACCACCCTCCTATCCATCTCACCAACCCTATGTCCATTCCCATATGCTGCAATTTACTGATTAGAATTCCATGTGGTATCCTGTCAAAGGCCTTAGCAAGGTCCAGCAGAATCACTGTAAACCCATTACCCTTATCCAGTTCAGCCGTCACTGTGTTATAATACGTGAGCAAGTTACTGAGGCATGACCTACCCTTCACAAAACCATGCTGTCCCCGATACAGTATCCCATTTTCTTCTATCCAATCTTGTATTTTCCTCTTGACTATTTTCTCTAAGACCTTGATAATGATTCCTGTTATGCTGATTGGCCGGTAATTTTCAACAGCAGCCTTGGAACCACCTTTGTGCAGTGGAACTATTTTCCCCTCTTTCCACCCCCTTGGGACTGACCCAGTCCTGAGGCTCAAATTAAACATAATGGTCAAGGGCACTGACAATTCTTTGGCCGCTTCACGTACGACACGAGCTG
The DNA here is from genome assembly GCF_054136105.1 of Typopeltis vanoorti. NCBI lineage: Eukaryota > Metazoa > Arthropoda > Arachnida > Uropygi > Thelyphonidae > Typopeltis > Typopeltis vanoorti. The sequence continues at coordinate 30,785,010 of NC_143564.1, read as the reverse complement.
GTATACCATCCAATCCCACAGATGTATTGACATTGAGGTTCTGTAATAGACTAGTTACCTCTACCTCATTCATCACAATTCCAGTATAAGCTGTTGGTTCCTCCATTTCCGCAAAGCCACCACCTGGATGATATACTCTTGCAAAGTGTTCGCTCAGTAATTCCACAACATCGACTGATTCAGTTACCTCCCTACCCTCAGCATTTTTTAAGATCATTCTACCATGAGCATTTTTCCTTTTACTTGCAACATATTGAAAAAACTGTTTGGGATTCTCTTTAGCCTGCATGGCCAATTTCCTTTCGTAATCTGCTTTTGCTTTTCTTACCACCCTTGTTACCATCCTGGCCTGAGCTTTATACTGTTCATGCACCTGATGGTCACCCTTCTCCTTAAATTCCCTCCACAATTGTTTCTTTTTTTGCAGCTCAAGCTTAATAGTGTTATTCATCCATTTAACCCCTACCTGATTTATTATTCGGACTCTTGGTATACAGTCAACCATTGCCTCCTGCAAACAGTTCTTGACCACCTCCCATGCACCATCAACATCCAGCCCTTGCAGTTTTACATGCCATGGCATTGAGCCAAGCACACACCTAAGCTTGTCATACTTACCAGCCCGGTAATTCCACATATACCCTGTCTTAATTGTAAATTCGACTCCTTTAGCCACCTCCCAAGTCATGACCTTATGGTCACTCTCACCAATTGGTGGCAACAAGGTCATGTTCGTTACAGCCACATTCTCAGTTGCAATTACTAGGTCCAGCACTCTCTGCCCCCTGGTATTTTCCAATACATGTTGCCGTAGATAGTTGTCCCTTAATAACTGCATAAAATCCAATTCCTTCCTCCCATGTGCCCTCTCCTCTTTCCAGTCAATATTACCATAATTGAAATCACCCATAATAATTACCCTCCTTCCATTCATTTCTTCTATTTGCTTATGCATACTATTCCCACCATCCACTCCATCACCCGGTCTATAGCAGCACCCAATTGTATATTTTGTTCTGCTAGATTGTATCTCACACCAAACAGCCTCAAATGTGCTTTTTTCCCCATCCTGCAGTTCAACTTCTATACTCCTTGGCTGAAGCTCATCAGCTATCATCAATAACACTCCTCCCCCCTTTTTATTCACCCTGTCACTCCTGAACACGCTATACCCATCGCATTCAATCCCACTAGCTTTATCATCTTCTGTCAGCCATGTTTCACTAATACCGACAACCTGTGGCCTGGAAGTGCCAACCATGGCCAAAAACTCTTCCTTCTTGTTCCTAATACTCCTGGCATTAGTGTACATGAATCGCAGAAGCCCATTTGTCCCATCCCTACTTTGATTCCTTATACTAATTATCCCATTCTGATTTGTTGTCCGTCGTACTCGCCCGGGCATAATATACTCATTCATACACTTAACTTCCCCCCCTAAAGTCTGCATATCTACTCCCCCCCCTCTTAATAAATCTAGTTTCCCTGAGTCTGTACATCCACTTCCACATCATTCATCAACACTCTTTCAAGTCTCCGTACACCAACTCCATTCAAATGTAACCCATCCATCTTATATAAGTCCTTTCGCCCATCGAACTCATTCCACACATCCACAAATTCCACACCACTCTCCATGCATAACCCACGCATAAAGTCATTGGCAATTATGGCCCTCCTTCTAAACACTTCGCTGTCATACCGCGGTAAGATACTCACCATCCTAACTCTCTCACTCTTCTCTTTTGCTACCTCAAACAACTCCCTCACATCCTCTATCATTTCCATTTTGTCCTCTTTCAAATCATTCGTTCCTGCCACTATTATCATCTCTTTCACCCTCTGTTTTTGCAGTCGAATAGATTCGCTGACGTCCTTTATGTTCGCACCCGGCTGGTACGACTTCGTTAAACTCTCAATTATTACGCCTCTTAATAGCGAATCCCCATACAGCACTCGCTCCTTCATTTTATTGACGTTTACGTACATTCTATTATTTGCCGTCACAGACTTCCGCCGGTTATTTGTCGGTACGTTCAACACACATTTTTGCATACGCTCCAGTTGTCGTTTGGCTCTGTGTATCGCGCCATTTAAACGGGCAATTTCGCTACTCGCACTTATCACACCATTTTCGTTATCGATCAAATCATCCATTCCTTCGGTGTTTCTACCTTCATTTACACTTTCAGCGACGCTCTCACACATATCTGGCACTACCATGCAATTCTCTAGTACACTGCCATATCTTCATAAAATTGTTCCAACTCTTCATCTGGGTGGTCTTGGGTTGGTGCATATGCTTGGATAATATACAGGTTGAATGGTTGTGCAGTTATTTTGGCTGTTATGATTCTATCATTTATAGGCCAATATCCATGTAGAGATTTTGCAATTCTATTACTTAGGATAAGCTCTACTCCATTAAGGTGTAAGTCACTGCCAGAGTAGATTATAGTGTGATTTTTTTTTTATTATGCCTGTATCTGTTCACCTCACTTCACTGATACCTGCAATATCAACTTTCATCCCTTCTAATTCCTGGAGTAGGTTGTCTAATTTGTTGTCGTACTGGTCTTGATCCCACACCAAACTGCTCCCAATGAACAGCCACCCTCCTGCCTATATTCTATTCTTTTTTTGCTGCAATTCATTTGCTATCATCAGCGGCCTCTCCTATCTTATCTTCTCTATTCCCTGCAAATACTAAATCCTTTACATTCTATCCCTGTAACTACATCATCATCAGCCAAGTCTCACTAATGCCTATAACTTTTGACAAGGTTGCACTAACCAATGCCAAAAGCTCATCCCTCTTATTCCTGATACTTCTGGCAGTTTCTATATATTGGCATTAGTATATAGAAACTGTGGCATTCCCCCACCTGCTTTTTACTTACTGAATTTGATTACCTTATTCAGTATTTTTGCTTCAGAGACTATATTTCACCACTGGTCATTCTCATACTCACTTGCCTCATGGGTGCCTTAAGCAATTAGGGTGGAAGCTCACCTGCTTCCACCCTAATTGTTTAAGTTTTCCTGAATTTGTGCTTCAGCATACTTGAGGAACAAGGCTCTCTCTGGACACTTAACACCAAAACAACTTAAATGCAATCCATCAGCATTATGCAAATCCTTCTTTCAGTCGAACATAGATCCTACATCATTCCTTCTGCCCAACCTACACATTGATTCATTTGCTACCATTGCCATTCTCCTCAGTTTGCCTCTATCATAGCATGGCAGGAGCTTAAAATTTTCACCTTCTCACTCTTCAGTTTTACTTCTAACAACTTATTCACTTTCTTCCTCATAGAATACTTTGCCTTTCAGAATCATTTGTGCCAACCAGGGTAATTAGTTCTTTTGCCTTACCTTTTTTGCATCCAGATGGCATGACAAATATCATCAATTTTTACACCAGGGAAACACATTTTCATTACACTTGCATTAAGTACTCTGATCACTGAGTCTCTGTACATAATTTGCTCCTTAACTTATTTTTCTCATTTATTCACTTACTCTTTATTATTACTTTATACCACCTGCCTTTTCTTTCTCTTCTCGGTGCTGCTAATCTCTTGCAGTTTCTACGGCTTCTCAGTTTTTCACTCATCCTGTGAAGGATAACGTTCAAGTATGCTATTTCTTTATGTCCATTTCATTCTCCTGTATTTCCACTGCTGCACATTCGACATTAATTCTGACATTTGCCATCCTGCTATCGATACTGTCCACTCCACTACCATCTGCTCTGATCTCTTCATCTAATAGGCACTCAATTTTGAAACATTTAATGCACAATCTCTTTCATTTCCAGTTTCAATTTCCTTCTGCATATTCTTTAATTTTTGTGATGAACATATCTTGCACATGCTGCCACAAAATCCTGCAAATTCAAATCAACAACATGGTCTTTGCTGCTGCTGTTGTTCATGCATTGGCACTATACCAACAATATCGTACTCCTCCCTCTTGTTCCTGATACTGCTGGCATTATTATATAAAAACTACAGCATTTCTTTAGTCCCCCACACACCTTTTACTTACTGAATTGACTACCCTATTTAATATTTTTGTTTGAGAGACTGGATTCCACACTTGGTCATTCTCATACTCGCTCGCCTCATGGATGCCTTCACATAAACCCACTTGCATCCATCCTAATTGCTCAAGTTTTTTTCCTAAATTTGCTCTTCATCATGCTTGGTGAACAAAGCTCTCTCCAGACACCTAATATCAAAACCATTTAGATGCAGTCCATCAGCATTGTACAAATCCTTCTTTCCATCAAACACAGACCACAGATGAGCAAATCCTACATCATTCCTTCTGCACAATATACATATAGATTCATTGGCTACCAACGCTCTCCTCAGTTCGCCTCTATCATAGTGTGATAAGAGATGATTTTCACCTTTTTCGCTTTTCAGTTTTGCCTCTTCTAGCAACTCCTTTACATTCATGTTAGAGGTTTAATGGAATATTAACAACACTGAGAAAGGATTAACACTAATTTTAATACCTCCAATATTTTGTCTCCGTCAGAGACATCTTCGGGAATTACAAAAACTTTTTGTAACAACACACAAATACAATACAAAGCGAAACTAAAGTCCTATCTAGGTGGTGCACCCTCTATGGGCATTTGCAGGTGGCCTGACATGTAAAGAGGGAACTCTGATAATTAAAGTTTCCCAAATTTTGGGAAGTTTAATGCAACTGTATTTGTTTAAATTAGGTTGATTCCTGAGTGCAGATGCAGATTCAAAGAATAGTCTTTCTTTCTTTTTTGAATTTACTATGGTGGAGCATGGTAGTTTTTTTTCCAGGAGATCCTGTGGGATGTATCCAAAACATGGTCTGCAAGGCCAGACTGACCATAATCGTGTTTGCAGATGTAAGAACTGTGTTCTAACCGGATGGATGCTGACCTGCTTGTTTGTCCGAAGTAGGCAAGTTTACAGGAACAAGGCACTCTATATACACCAGGCACTGAAAGAGGTGGGAGCTGGTCTTTAGTGGAGCAGATAAGGGTAGCAAGTTTACAGTGGGGCTTAAAAGCTGTATGGAGGTTGTACTTTTTTAATGATCTGGCTATTTTTTCTGAAGTACCACGGATGTAAGGAATGGTGATGGCATTTCTGAAGTCCTTTTGAAAAGATGGTCGGGGAATGGGGAAGGACTTAATAATTTTTTTAATTCTGTAGTCATTATTGCCATTGGAAAGGAAGGTGTTGTGTTTGAGTTTGGTTGAAAGGGCAGTTTTACTGGAACAAAGATTGTGGGCCCTATTGGTCAGAGTTTTAATAATGCCATATTGCTGGGAGGGGTGGTAGTGGGAGAGTTTGTGAATGTATCTGCCTGTATGAGTAGGTTTTCTATATACAGAGAAAGAAAGGTTACCATTAGGAAGGCGTGTTACTAAGGTGTCTAGGAATGGTAAATAAACTATTGTTATTTTCCTTTTCCATTGTAAACTGGATTCTTGGATGTAGATTATTGAGGTGACTGAGGAAGGAATCTAATGTGTCTGGGCCATGAGGCCAAATAGAGAACACATCATCTACATATCTTAGGAGAAAGGTTTTAGAGGGGAAAGAGTCAATAGCTTGTTTTTCAAAATTTTCCATGTAATAATTGGCTGAGATAAAGAGCTCCAAGATAATATCTTAGAGCTCTTTTCCTTTGCCATCAACTCTGGTTATTTCTCTTGGAAGAGCAAAATCTACAAACAGATAGCGGGAACTGTCATGGGTTCCCCCCCTGGTCACCCCTCTTGCCAATTATTACATGGAAAAACGAGCCATTGACTTTCTCTAAAACCTTCTATCTGACTAAGATATATAGATGATGTGTTCTCTATTTGGTCTCATGGCCTAGACACATTAGATTGCTTCCTCAGTCACCTCAATAGTCTACATCCAAGAATCCAGTTTATGATGAAAAACAAAAATAACAATAGTTTACCCTTCCTAGACACCTTAGTAACACATCTTCCTAATAGTAACCTTTCTTTCTCTGTATATAGAAAACATACTCATACAGGCAGATGCATTCACAAACTCTCCCACCACCACCTCTCCCAGCAATATGGCATTATTAAAACTCTGACCAATAGGGCCCACAATCTTTGTTCCAGTAAAACTGCCCTTTCAACCAAACTAATACACACCGCCTTCCTTTCCAATGGCTATAATGACTACAGAATTAAAAAAAAATAATGAAGTCCTTCCCCATTCCCTGACCATCTCATCAGAAGGACTTCAGAAAAAATAGAAAAAATAGCCAGATCATTAAAAAAGTACAACCTCCATACAGCTTTTAAGCCCCACTGTAAACTTGCTACCCATATCAGCTCCACTAAAGACCAGCTCCCTCCTCTTTATAAAGGAGATATAAATGTAGAAAGTATTTTACCTTGGGTATAATAAATGTTAAGAATACAAAGCGATTTTTAAACCTGGTTTTACTCCCTTTCCCAAGTAAGAAGGTAAAATACTTTCTACATTTATATCTCCTCCAGAGATTTTTATTTAATAAGGTTAAAACACCTTATGGCAACTTGTTCTGGTAAAATACTTATGAGCTCTGTATTACTAAATCTTGGTATTTCTAGCCTAGCTCCCACTGATGAGACCTCAATAAAGGTCGAAACCGGTCTGGGTAGTGGCCTCTTGCCTTTAATACAAAACATCATACATCTCCTTCTTGGAGATGTGTTTTGGCATTAAGGGTAAATATAAAGATTAGTGATCAGAGCTCATGCCACCTTTACCACGAGTTGCCTTGGTCTTGCACTACCTGTAGGATCAGCTAGACTTGCATCACTTGCAGGCGCAAACTTGACTTATTTGTCTGTTTGCTTACTTGGGAAATGGAGTAAAACCAGGTTTAAAAATCGCTTGGTATTCTTAACATTTATTATACCCAAGGTAAAATACTTTCTATATATATTGTGGAGGGAATATAAAGAAAACCATGATCAGCATACTCATGAGTAACACCAAGTGCAAGCAAGAAGAGTAACTAGTATGGTAAGAAAGGCCAAATCTGATTTTGAGAGAAAATTTGCTAAGCAGGACAAAGTAATTCCTAAAGTTTTTTCATTATGTAGCAAGTGAAAGGAAGAATGACTTTAATCAAATGATAATAGTAGAAAGATGACGGAAGCAAAAGAAATACTAGTTAGTGATCTCTTTGCAGAGATGTATCATCCAGGTGGAGACTTTGCAGTTCCTGATCTGATAGTCTGTCAGAATTGAGCTAGACAAAGTGGAGGTTCTCAGCATATTGAAAAATGATGCGAATATAGCAGTGGGACAGAATGGCATGTTGGCCTCTGTGCTATGTGAAGGTGCAAGAGAATTGACAGTGCACTGATGAAATTGTTCAGTCTCAGCTCTGGCAAGGTTCCAAGAGAGTAGAAAGAGGGTTAGATAATTCATTACATGAAGGTGGCTCGAAGACAGAAGTAGCAAATGACAGACCATTTAATATCACAGAAGTGGTGGTTAACTACTCTATAGTAGGCAACATAGCTTTGTAAAAGGTAGGTCCTGCCTTAGTAATTTACTAATGTTTATAATCAATAGCAGAAGTAAATGAGGGAAATGACTACACTGTGCTGCTGGACTTTGTAAAAACATTTGATAGAAAATGGCATGGAAAACTATTACAAATTTTGGAGCTAATGAGAATGGATATGAAGCTTCTAGCATGGATTGGTGTGTGTGTGTGGGGGGGGGTGAAATAGTGTATGTTGGATTGGAATCTAGGCAAATGAAGGTGAATAATGGGGTCCCTCATTGTTCTATACTAGGGCCAGTACACTTTAATTTCTATATTAATGATATAGGGAAAGATTTAAGGGGAAGATATTAGTTTGTTGATGATGCAAAACTGAGAAGGGCAATTATTATTACGGGTATCTCCATGGAGTCGGTAGACTCATTGCTGGAGACCCAAACTAGCAAAACAATATCTGTCATATCTCTTCTTGAATTCATTTACAGACAAAGAGCTTGCACCTAAGTCAGGCAATGAATTCCACTCATTCACCACCCTCCAGGCAAAAAACATCGTTCTGACACCCTTGTTAACCACATTCTTCTTTAATTTCCAAAGATGACTTCTTGTTCTTCCATCACTATCACACAGCTGAAACATTTCCCCTGCATCAATCCTATAAAAACCTTTCAGTAATTTAAATGTTTCTATCATATCCCCTCTTCTCTGCCTATCAACCAACATTTGCAATCCACAAGCTCTCAATCTATCAATGTAGGGAGCATTTTTTACATCACTCACCAACTTGGTCACTCTTCTCTGAACCCTCTCCACAGCCTCCTCATCTCCAAGGAATCCAGGTGACCAGACCTGAGCACAGTAATCCAAATGTGGAAGTATCAATGCTTTATAAAGGGGAATAATAACCTCTTTATCTCTGGATGTCAGTGTGTTCCTCAACAACCAAGTAATCCTGTGTGCAATCTTGGACACCTTAGCAATGTGTCCTCTGAACGTCATCTGCCTATCTACCAACACTCCTAAGTCCCTAGCCTCATCAATCTCTTGAAATACTGTTCCATCAATGTAGACTGCTGGTATTCTTTTAATCCCAAAATGCATGACTTGACAATTTTCCACATTGAACTGACATCCATTATCTTTTGCCTATTCTACCAGCTTATTTAAATCATCCTGCAAACTTTCAACATCATCTTGATTTTTTTTATTGTGCTACCCAACTTTGCATCATCAGCAATATATCCAACTGAATAGCCATTTCCTATATCATTTATATACAAATTAAACAACAATGGCCAAGCACAGAGCCCTGAAGCACACCACTGGTCACCTGCCTCATCCTGGACTGTGCTCCTCCATACACCACTTTCTGGTATCTCTCCCTGAGCCAATCTCTTATCCATATCACCAGTTTAATATCCATCCCCATCTGCTCAAATTTGTGTAACAGTGTTCCATGGGGTATCCTGTCAAAAGCCTTAGCTGTGTAGCCAGTTCCTTTGTCCAACTCAGATGGCATTCTATTATGAAAAGTTAATAGATTGCTAAGGCAGGATCTACCTTTTAACAAAACCATGTTGGCCTCTATAGAGTATCATATCCTGATCCACCCATTCTTGAATTTTGTCTTTAACCAACTTTTCCAATACTTTTAGCACTACTCCTGAGATGGTGATTGGTCTGTAATTAATTACCGCAGTTTTAGAGCCACCGTTATGCAAAGGAACCACTTTGTCTAACTTCCACTCCCTAGGGACCATACCAGAGTTCAAACTTAAATTAAATTTTTGATAAAATAATTAATAATTGATAAAAGATAATTGATTGTTGATTTGAATTGATATTGAAAATAATTGATAAAAGTGTAGGTATCATGATAAATTTAGTTTAATCCTTTATCCAAGTGTAAGCAAACAAAGTTTTCGCCTGAAGTATCTTCAGGACTGAGACAACTTGTAAAAGTGGACCAAGCTCTCATCACTCCTTGTTTTAGTATCTCCCATAATGCAAAGCACACTTATTAATAATAAGGTGCAGATATCCTTGATTTTAAATAAATTGTCATTTTTGGCAGCGGATAACAATTGTCACTTTAATTGTGTAAAATGTTAGCTTATTCATTTTGGATTGAAAAGGTTACATACTATGTATTGCATTGATGGTACTGGATTGGAAGTTATAAAACACTTTAACAAGTAAAGATAGGGAGGTTATTGTCTCTCTTCATAAGGTTCTGATTTAGTTGCAACTTTTTTTTATGTTACAATGCAGGAGGAAGAAGAGAAAATGGTCTGAGTATGGAGTTTAACTGTGAAGGGATGTTGGGTGGTAGCTGCATGTGTTTCAGTGGATTTGGTAGAGATTGGAAGTTATTGAAGATAGTTCTTATGAACATTTACCATTTAAATATTTATAAAAGATGCATGCAATAGATACTAGATGCCTTTTGCAAGAGTGGTTGGAGTGAGTTGGTAAGAGATGTCATTAATCAGTCTGACTGCTCCCTTCTGTAGTGCATAGACTATTTTAGGGAGCGTTCAGGGACATCTTCCCAGATGTATGAGCAGTACTGGATGGATGGATGGACAGATTTGTGATTTGTAGGATCAATAGCTCTTTAGGGAGTGAAGTAATGCCTTGAATGAAACAGGAATCCTAATTTTTTCGATGCTGCGGAGGCAGTGGTAATAATGTGTTTATGCCAAGAGAGTCTTGATGCAAGGTAATCCTTAGGTGGGGGAGGGGAGAAAATGCCATTTTGCCTAGAGCAGGTTTCCCAAATTGTGTTCCGTGGAACACTAGTGTTCTACAGAAGGTGAATAAGTGTTCTGCGAGAAGTTCTCCTGGAATTTGTCATTTCAGTTTTCTAAGTATTTTTCATGAATAAATATTTTATAGTGAAAATATTCTGAGGAGAATAATATTTTTGAATATGTCAAAGCTCAGACCCAGAACGCCTAATAACATCTGTGTATCGTTAATTTTCACACATCGAAACCTTTCAACATTTGGGAAAGGGAATACCACTGTTTATGACCGATCATAAAAATTGCCTGCAAGCCAAATACAACAATGGGCAGCATATCCTCTGTTCTCAAAACTGAAAGAAATAACATCTGTTTTGCAAATGTTAGTGACCAATCATCAAGGAAGTATAAAGAAAATTTTTCTACTAAAATTGAAGATCAAGGAGTCTGTATCTGGTTCTCAAATCTAGTAATAGTGAATACTTTCTATTACTAATACTGTAGTGCTGTGATTTTTTAAAAGTAATAGGCCTACAGATTTAAATTCTAATATGAATAAGAGACAAGGGACTTTGTTTAATTTTGGTGTTAAGAAATCTCGTATTGAAGGTGTTTGTGACGCGACAGATAGTGAGTCATCCACCACCAGCCTACAAAGTGATCTCCAGGATGTACAAAAGGAGGGAAAAACTGCCAGCACACAGGAGAAAAAGTCTGAATTCACTCGTAAGTACTTATAATATAAATTTTTTGTGATCAGAATGGGATATGTCAATGAAATTCAGCACAAATTAATTTAATGATGTTTATATTTAATTGATGTTTAATTAATGATCAATTATTAATTAATACATTACAAAATAAAGTTTTCTGTGAAAATTTCAGGATTTGTGAAGTGTTCATTCGTAGGAAAAGTTTAGGAAACACTGGCCTAGAGATTTGAATGTTGTTTAAAGATAAAGCTGTTTTTGTGGGAATTTACTGGCATTGATTTGGAGATCAGAATTTAGGCTTGCAGAAGTTTATCTGTGGGTTGTGTTTTTTAATGCAAGGTTTTTCATTTGAGGAGGAATGTAGTATACTGTTGTCAGCAAAACTGTGTTGAATTGTTATTCAACTGGAGCAGGTCACTGACGTATGAAAGAAACAAACAGGATGAGTGAAAGGACAAACCTTTGTGGGACCCCATAATTAGTTGCATTATTAAAAGTTAGGGAATCATCAATCATCTCTAATCTTCAACAGTCTTGACTACTGTGCACATATTTGGTCACCTTGGTTTCTTGATGATCATGAAGTGGTGGAAAGGATTCAGAGACAAGTGACTAAGCTTGACAGGTGTGTGGAATGCTCCCTATGAGGATAGATTGAAGGCATATGAATTGCAAAATTTAGTTGATAGGTGGAAATGAGGGGACATGATAATTTATAAAGTTAAAGGGTGCTATAAGATCAGCACAGACGAAATTTTTCAATAAATGATGAATAGAGAGAACTAGAGGTTACTCCTAGAATTTGTGCAAGAGTATGGTCAGTAAGGGTGTGCAGACTAGCTTTTTTTTTTTTTGCTTGGAGAGTGGTGAGTGGAATAGATTCCCAGAATTTGTTGAGTGCTCTTAAAGTGAAAGAGTTTTAAGAACTATGACAGATATTGTGTGTATAAAGATTAGTACGAATATCCTGTGATGAGTCTTCAGACTCCATGAAGATAACTGTGTAAATAAACTGAGAAGACAACTTGTACCTGTGCTGTGGTATGAGAAACGTATTGTAGAGGAATCAGATGTGGTCAAGGAGTCTAAAGGAAGTTATAACTGAGTTATAATAGTTAAAATAAATTATAGGGGAGTTAAATGGATGAACAAAACTTTAAAGCAAGAACTACTTAAAAATTTATGGAACCAGTGTATGGAGGATTGTGATAATCAACTGGACAGTATAAAGAACAGTCTAGAGTCTGACAGGCATGGTGAGGAAGATGAAATAAGAATATGAAAAAATGTTAGCTGAACAGGTCAAAGGAAATCTGAAAAAATTCTTTTTGCTGTATGGTGAATAAAAGAAAGAAAGAATAACCATGGAAGGATAATCTTAATGAACACAGATGGTAGGCACGTGTTGAATGAAAAGAATATAGCAATTATTTGAGTAATCAGTTTGGCATAGTATAAGTTCCAGATGAATCCATCAGTTGTTTGGAAGTCATGGTGGAACTATACAAAGATAGATGTGGATAAAGTAGCAATATTAGGATATTGCCAGACCTTGATGCAAGCAAAACAGAATTGGATGGGATTATTAGCACAGGTTTATCACCTGTGCTAAGTGTGCATGAAAATTAGCATTGCTGCTGATCATTATTTAAGTATTAACAAAAGCAAAATTGAGGCTGGTCTAATGCAAATTATTTTTTAAATTGCAAAACTGGCAAAAGCCAGCAGAATATATGCACTTGAAAGACTTATGCTGGCCTCATAGTCTTAGCTGCTTCAGTCATAATTCTAGACAGCCACGTTTGACATGGATGTCACATGTATTAATGGAAGGTATTGTGTTCAGTGTAGTGTGGAAAGTTGAAATGGGATCACCTCAGATCACCAGCTGAGGTTCTGTTTGAAGTAACAGGTTGATTGATTGAAGTGTTGGTGCATATTTGTTACTATAGCAGCCATAAATATTTCCCCCTTTTTTTGTGGTAGATCTTTTGTGATCTCTAGTAAACCTATATTTCATTGTTGTTCCATATCATTAATGTGGAGGAAGAGTTTGGGTATATAATGGAATGTCATGACTTCCAAACATCAACCACACAGTTGAATAGGAATGGAATATATTCCTATTGAACTGAATTTTCACTTTTTGCTTGTTACTCTAATGTGGATTGAACTCATGATTGCAATATGCATTTGCTTGTTTTTTAATTACTATTGTTGTCTTTTTCATCAATCATTGATTGTATTTATGCATTGAAAATAGCCAATATAATTGGCTGAAAATTCTGTTATTTGATTTTGCATACTTAAATGGAATGAAAAGTGTGATAGATCAATCGAATGATAGAAAAACAGCAATGCTGAAAAAGATATTGATGAGCAAAAAAAAAAATCTTAGCTATTATTGTTTGAGACTAAATTTTGTATAGGAAATTAATCTCAAGATATTTTCCTGTTAAACTTCTAATAACATACACAAACAAATTGTATGTTGATGGATTTCATTTCACATCTTTTGGTTTCAATTTACATGATTCACAGTATAAAATAACAAACTGACAAAAATATGTTAGTAACGTAACATGCTGATTATTTCATAATACTTTTTACAGCCACCATGGGTAATCGTTTAGCTGGAATTGGTGTTGAAAATTCAGAAGAAAATCGTCGCCAATATCGACAGCTATTATTTACTGCTGACAAGGAAATGGACAATTACATCAGTGGTGTTATCTTATTTCAAGAGACCCTCAACCAGAAAACAGATGATGGTACTCCTTTTGTAAAACTTCTTCAAAGTCGTAACATTATTCCAGGTATCAAAGTTGACAAGGGTGTTGTTCCTCTGATGGGCACAGATGAGGAATCAACTACACAAGGTATGGTAATGAACAGATTTCTATCTAGTGTATACTAAAATTGGTCTTGTTAATAATTGCAGCACCAACAGTACTTACCTGATTCTACTTTTTCCCTCCATTTGATTAATATTAATCACAATTTCATTATTGGTACTTTTATAAATATGAATCCCACTCCTACAGGTATATGTAAATCTATAGGACCATTAGTAACACTTCACATAATTTTTTTTTTTTCAGCTGTGTGGCACTTTAAAGTTGTTTTGTAATATACATAGGCAGTGAATGACTAAGCCCACTGACAGCTACAATTCAGTGTGCATGGGAACATTTCAGTTACTGTGTGGCCATGCAGTTAATTATCTAGAAATCATCTAGCTCTATGCTAAAGCATAGAATAGAAATGAATATATATATATATATATATATATATATAAAAAATCAGGGGCTAATATTCCGGGTGTGCGGCTCATCCACGAAATGTCAGTATCAGCCATATTTTATTTTTGTATTTATTCCTGTTAAAGACTCCCCCAGTTATTTGCAGAATTAAAATTGAACACAATATACTAATGCTTCATTTTCCTCTTCAGGAGGGTAATAAAACATTGGTGCTCCATGAAGAGGGCACTTTTCGCAGCATAAACATTGCGTCACATTTGCGTTAATAGTCCGGATGTGCTTTTGAAATGCATACACCTTTGCGCCCTTTGAAAATATGTAAAGAAGGTGCACTGGGTCAAATTCTTAGCATTGTAGTATTTTTAAACTGCTGAGAAGGCATTGCTAGGTGAGCTAAAATTTTGAGCTCACCTAGCATCTGTGATTGGTTATTGTGTCAACCAATCCAATTGAACATTGTCACTTGTCATGAGTTGAGCGTTTTTTGTATCCGATGTATATTACAAACAGTTGTTATGCATGTTTTCTGGAACTGAAAATTTGAAAGTGGTTGTTAGGAGAAAAATGCTAATTATTTTTTCTTTTGCTTGTGCAGTATAGCATTTGTTGAATGTGCAAAGTTTTTTAATGGTATATAGAGACATTTTTATTCTAGTCTTTGGAAACAACAGACAGTAAAAAATATCTATTCCTGAATAAAAATGAATATTCTGTGTATTATAAGACGTTGTTGATCTACAACAAAATACCTACAGATTGATAAGACAGAAGAACTGCTGATACTAAAAAAAAAAAACCTAAAAATAATGAATTTAGGATTCCCAAAAGTATGGATAATTTTGATAATGATTGGATGTTATGTATACTGAGTCTCAGTAAACAAAATAATATTCTTGGAAAACGGAGCGGAATATACACAAACCAGAGAAATGTGCAACAAATTTTATAAGATGATTTGCTGCTCCATCAAACCATATTTATTCCTGCAATACTCTCTCTCTCTCCATAAGTTTTTTTTAAAATTATGCCATCATAAATTCACTTATTCATGTTTAGAATTTATAGGATCGTGCTATTCGCTCTACCCAGCAACTTATAGGACACGAATATCACAAATGATAATTATTCATTTATCATTAATGAAAGTGTTTCTATTCACACTTATCCTTTCCTATTCTCACGTCTTATAAATGATGGTTCACATATTTTCATCTTTGAGTATTTCAAATATACCAACCAAATATAGCATTCTCCTTCATTGTTGTTTTCTAATAAATCCTAAAACAAATTGTCCCCCCCCCCCACTCTATGCAGAAGTATTCAAAGTTATCCAGCAATTAATTGCATTGGACCAATTAGGATGAGCGCTGATGCACTATGCCCTCTCAACTTTCATACATCGATAAAATGTAATCACATGGTCATGGGCATCTGCAGGGGGGATGCCACCCCCCTGGGATCGATTAAAAAATTGAACAATTTTTGTTCAATTGAATTATAATCGGAAAATTGATTGAGATATGTAATCTTACACTCTCGACCCTGGGAATGCTTTTTCTGTCTCTTAAAATATTATGGGTTGGCCTGTTTCGGCCCACGGTGGGGTAGCCATAGAACAAGTGTTTTATTGCTGCAATGAAACGTGTTCCTGTTTTTGGTTCATCTTTTTCTGATTTGTGAACAGTGACCGGTTAGTTTGCCCTCTGTGTCTAGTGAGTTTCTGAGTGAAGTGTAAATTTATAGTGAAACAAATTTAAACAGAAAAATAAATTTTTAAAAGGTAAGTGTATGTAATTTAATATTATTTTACTTGTTAGTTAGTTTTATGATTTTTTTTTTGCTTTTAAACTGAAATAATTTAATTTAGGGTTAATTAATTAGTTGATTTTTAATAAAATATGCTGGTCAATTTTTTATATATGAAATTGTGCTAAAAACTATTAAATCCGATTCACATGTAAAAATAAGGATGTTCCTTATCTTTATAAGACCTCACTTGGACTGTTGTACTTAGGTCTTGTCTCCTGGTTTCCGTTGTGATTCTGATACAGTGGAGAGAGAGAGAGAGAGAGAGAGAGAGAGAGTGCAAAGGTGAGTGTGCTAAAAGTGATATCAGGATTGTAGAATACTGATTATGAAGACAGATTGAGTATTTGTAGACTGCAAACACTAGCAAACTGCAGAAAATTGGGTGATATGATCGAGACTTATAAACTTTTGAAAGGATCATACAGGATTTCAGTTGATGGAATTTTTATTATGGAGAGTGGGGAAAGGACATGAAGGCATCCTTAGAAGCTGAGAATGTATGCTGCTTAAGATGTGAAGGATATGTTTTTCCTCTCATATTGGTGTGTGATAGAAATGGATTTGCCATTGCATGTTGAGTGTGCAAACAGTGTGAATGAATTAAAGAATAAGTATGATAGCTGGTGTGTGTGGTATGTGGTCTCCCCTGATGAGTCCCTGACTCACCAGAAGTATCTTAATAATAATAAAATCAGCAAACAAAAAAAAAATCCCAAAGAGAGTGAAAATATGCAGAAACAATACCCATATAGATTTCTATAGATTCTCCATTCATCTGCATCATAATTGAAGAATCTATAGAACAGTTGAAACAATTTCTAGTGATGATGGCAAATTAAATTTCGAAATAAACAGCAGAATTAGCAAAGTTTGGTATGGTAAAAAGTTAACTGAATAAATTTATATGGAATAAGAGAGATTAGTCAAAACACTAAACTATCTGAATACAAACCAGTTTTAACTTATGGATCTGAGAGCTAGGTTAAAAATAAAATTCTTGATCAAAGACAGGAGACCACAGATACAAGAGTGTTGAGAAAGATTAGGGGACTGAACAGATGGAATGGCAGTATCATTAAGAAATTGGGGATATTAAGGAAAGAAATTGACATTGTTAGCATTCAGATGGAATGCAGAACTAATCTCAGGTGACATAGCCACATAAGCAGAATGGAGAAAGGAAAGATTAGCAAAACAAGTGTTCTTTGCCAGGATGGCAGGGAAAAGACCCAGTGGAAGACCAAGATGCATGAGGATCAACAGAGTAAAAGTTGCTTAGTAGACAGAAATATAAGAGCTGATAATATTGGAATGTTGATAGATAACAAGCTAATTTGAAGGAAAATTGTTGATAGGAAGTTAGTGCTACATGAAAAAGTTACATCATTACTATCATAATATCCTGTATACCCCCCCCCCTCCCTGAGGGTGTATATCAGGAATTTGATTTTTTTTTAAAAAACTTTTATTGCTTAATTTCTTAAAATTTGTTATTTGTGCGTAACATGTAATTTATTAATTTATCCATTGATTAATTTTTTTTTATGTTGTGTACTGCAATAAACTTTTTGGACGGTACAGTATGACTTTTGTTCTCCTTGTATCAATAAGTTCCCAACCAATCAATCAATCTGATATATTTTTTATATATATTTTCTTCAGGCTTAGATGATCTAGCCAAGAGATGCCAGGAATATTATAATCAGGGGTGTAGATTTGCAAAGTGGCGCTGTGTGTTGAAAATTCGTGAACGGACTCCATCACCACTAGCCATTCTTGAAAATGCCAATGTTCTAGCTCGTTATGCATCTGTGTGCCAGCAGGTAAGATTATAAAACTGGAATTTTCAGGACATGTATGAGATAATGACAATTACATAGTTATTTTATAGGATAACTCAGTAGGAAAGCCATATTTTGCATTTTGTAAGTTAGTAACTATTAAATAATTCATAGTGCTTTAACTATAGGCTACTGCAATGTTCTTATATGGTTTAGCGCTTAATATACGCAAAATATATTAAGAGTGAATATCTTGTGCATATTTTCCATGGTTGGAAGAAATGCCAATGTTACTTCTAGTGGTAAGATGTCTTGCATCACCCTGCGAAACACAAATGCCCTGCTTTCTGGAGTTGGGAAGTGGCTACTGCCCTGTTTCATATCCAGATTAGGATATTCAGTTTGTCTCCTCCTTTCTTCTAACATGTAATGTGAATAGCTTCACCATGAGTGTATTCTCAGCACACAATTGTTAATGAATTAGGGAGCTGTCACCACCTCCATTTGCAATCACAGCAATAAAGTAGTTTGTGGGGTTTATTGCTGAATAGTACATGGAATTAAGCTAAATAGTTGTGTGCGTGCGTGCTCTGAAGATTCCCAACAATCAGTTGGCAGATAATTCTGCTTACTTTACCAGATCACTTGTTGGAGATATAATATTTTGCAGTGACACGTTCAAGGCCATTTTGTTAGTCAGGAGTCTGAGCACTTATCATATGGGTGAAAAATATGAACAACTACTTTCATATTTATTGTGGAAGCTTTTGCCATTTTTTTTGTATTTTATTTAAAAAAAAGAAAGAAAAAATACTATCCAAACAAGCCAAAATAATACCAGAATTTCATCCAATTAAAAATGGCTTTCACATCTATTTCATCAGCATCTAGAGGATAAGAGTACAAACATTCATGATGTTCACCATCACTATGTACAGGCATTCTGATCTGATCTGTCATTCCTAACCAAATCCCTTGGCTTTCTCCACGATTGCAGTCCACCTTGGAAATTGCAAATACATTTTGCATGATTCCTTCTGTAAAAGGGGAAGAATATGTGCTTGTCAGTTTGGATTTTCCTTGGTGAAAACTATTAAACCTGGAATCTCTGGTTCAAGATTTCCTTACCTCATTTTAACTTTCATTTACTTTTTTTACTGCTCTCCTAAGTCAGACAACAATTGTGCTGCCATCTTTGACTATCTCTAAATGTTGATTTCCAGTCTAATTAATTACCCATTGTGATGTGTTATCTTCCTAGAAGCCTTTAATATTCATAACACAAAACTGGATCCAAATCAGAATCTGCATCATTTGCTATCAGTAGTTTAGTCTGCCAACCCGAATATCAATCTTCATCATTCTTCTAACACTTAGGATCTTTTTCTTAACAAGCTCTCCTCCACATGCACTGGTAGATAGACATCTGCTCATGTTTTAGAAAATCCAGTCCATGTTTTATGCATATCTCCTTGTTAAACTGTGAATGAAATTATTTTGTATGTTTTTATTCTTCATTCACATTTAACATAATCTGCCATATCCTAAGCAAGACTTGTTATATATTATTTGTTAGTCTTTTGCTTAAGATTTATTATTCTTGAATTTTATCAATTATTATTTAATTATATAATTTTAAGATATGTCATGATAATGGAAGGATTTTGTAGAAAATACCATTTATTTTATTGCTATATTCCTTCAGTAATATTATAAGATATTCTATGTATGTAACTTTTATGTGCCTTATGTGAACTGTAATATATGTTTTATTTATTATATTTGTAAATGAAAGTGAAGGAAAAATTAAGTAACTGTAATATTTTTTATTGTTATATTTCATTATTGAGTGTAAAAGTATAATATTATGTAATGTTTGTTTTGATCGTTGCCATGGAGACAGAAATAAAATGGAACGTGCAAGCTGCGGTAATTGGAAGTAAGGAATTAATGAGTTGGACGAGTGAACAAGTTTAGTCGGGAAGAAGGAATGTATAAATGGAAGGTGAAAGTAAAGGACTCTCAAGGGCGACTGTGAGTAAAGTCAGCGGTACCAGTAATAGGAATTTTAGTGCCTTAATAGGATTAAAAGATTGGAAGGTTAATAGGCATTCCAGAATAATTCCTCTAAGTTCTAGAATTACTACTTATTCCTTTGTCGCTTTGAAGAAGGATTATGCAAATCTCAATGTGTTATGCAGTAGGATACATGGAATAATTATTCTGTCTTATAGCAAGTCCATCAAGATTTGAGCAGCGCAATAAATAATAATTCAGTTATCTCCATGAAGAATTCTTTTGAATAGTGTTGCTTCTGAGTAATAAGTGAATATAGTTTTGAAATGTGCTCACATTGAATCTGATGTGCTAAGGATTAATCCTGGTAAGAACAGTCCTACTTTATTTTTTTTCTGTGTGAAGATTTAAGTAATAGCTCAGTCTCGAATATCCTAACACTTACTGTGGCGTTTTGCTGAGTTTAGCCAAGTCAGAAGCTTAAAAGTAATTCCCCTTGAAGTAATATCTGCCACCATTAATAATTCAATAAGTTCTTGCTGACTAAGTGTAAAATTATAGAATGCAACTGAGTTATACTAGTAAATTTATTTACTAAGAAATTCTGAAATTTTGAACTGTGCGAACAATTTTTATTATTAGGAGAACTATGAATTTAGTATCTGAAGATATGATGTTTGATTCTATGTGAATGTTTTGACCTGAAGAACTAAGTCAATTGTATTGTCTTATTTTCAGAGTTATAATTTTATGTACTTGTCATATAATCTTGAATTAAATGTTTTGTTTTATTAACTTCAATATTGTGTGTGCCTGATTCTTTTTCATTGCACCGTTCATAAAAAGTTCGGATCTTGTGGGAGCCTTAAGTGTAAAATATTAAATTCGGCCTATATGATTAATGAGACTGCTAAATTAATTGAAGATTGATTCTACTATTTTACATAGGCCAATCTAAATATAGGGTGGCACAGTATAAATATAAATTTCCCCATATTTTGAATAGTAATTAACCAGCAATTAATTGATTTTATTAAGAACAACTTTACAACAAGAGTGGATTCAAAAGTAGGAAATACGTTCCAACACTCCTTTTTAATAAATTTATCTTCTCTCAGCCTCATGTTCTGCAGCTCTACAGAGGTTGGATGACTTCCAGGATTTTTCTTATCCATGATCAGATTCCATAATCCTGTTTCAAACACTTACGCTGATAATCCTTATCAGGTCTTAGGACTCTCATTTCACTGCACACTCCTAGCCTTTAAACCAGTCCCTGATTTCTACAGATGTGGCTTTCAAATCATATATCATATGATTTAGTGGCTTACATCAACTTAGTCTTCTCACTCAGCATACACGACAGCCCAAAGCAAGTGTAAGAAATTTATCAGCAGACTTCTTAAAAGGGCAAAATGCAGTAAGCTTGCCTCCTCAACTGGCAAGCAGCCCTTTGGTCCTTTGCTTATGGCTGCTGGGCATAACTTTCGCCTTCCTTTGTTTCTACATCTCGTATCCTGATGTTACCATGGTAACGTCATCCAAAGAAAAAGTAGACCTCTTGGCATTAATCTTTCCTACAACTCTTCATATAGCTGACCAAAGCAAATAACTTACAATACTACCAACTGTTTACTATATGACTTCTGTCTTTTGTTTCTGAAGGACTTGGGCTTCAGGATTAATACCCATCCTACATTGCCTATATAAGCTATTATTCATCTGGCATTTTTCCAATGGCATGAAAACAAAAATTTATCCAGCCTATCCCTAAAAAAGGAAAACAAGTCTGCCATCAGACTATCATCCCATTGCTTTCATCACAGACTATCGAAATTGATGGAGAGGGTCATCAGCAACCAGCAGTTCTTAACTACATTGGAGACCCATCAATTAATTTGTCGATCACCAGTATAGATTTACTACCATTCTCATCTTTGAACGCCGGCTATGGAAAGGTCTGAAAAGATTTTTTTTCCCCTTCCCTAGAGTGAAGTGTTTCAGATATGAAATTCATCTTATTTTATATTAAATACATTAATTTCAAATTTATCAGCTTCTTAGTAAAATAAGACACAAGAAATAAAAGCATCATTGGCTGTACCATTCTGGACAGTGATATCTTCATGCTGGTTAAAAATACAAGTGTATGTACAGAGGGATTGAAATTGGAAGTGATCGTCACTTGGTTTTAATTAGGATAAAAATGAATGTACATTGAAAAGAACAGTATGTAAGAAAGTTTTAAAAAAAATTCAAGTTGTGCAGCTTTTACAAGTAAACTGTAGATGCAATTATACAAACATTATTGAAGAAAAAAATGAAACAGTGAAAACAAAAGACAAACTTTGGAGTCTTAATGGTAAGCTCTGAAGAAAACACTGATTCAGCTAGGGGTGCATGTCATTAAGTTGTCTGCAAGGATAGAAAAGTAAGAACACCATAGTGGATACAAGAAGTTAAAAAAAAAACAGTTGTAGAAAGGAAGAAGGCATACTGAAAGTTGGTTACTAGCAAATAAGTTGGGATATGCTGTAAAAGAACAGAGAGAAAAATGCAAGAGATCTAAGCTGCATATAAAAGTAGCTACGCAAAAGTCACGGGAGGACTAAATATCATGAAGATGGCAAAATCTTCCAGAGGTTATTGAAAAAGCTTAGAAATGGGGAAAAGCATACTGTACAAGGAATCACTTTTACATCCAAAGATGAAAACAGAAGATAAGGATATCCTAGATGTCTGAAATAATTATTTTGAAAGACCGTTAAATGAAACAAACAGTGAGAGAGAGCAATAGTACAAAATTTTCAAGAGAAATACAAGCAGGAGTACATGTCAGTACTTAGGTAAAAAAAAAAAAACATCAAAAGCTTGCAAGTGGAAAGACAGCTTGAGTGAATAATATTTGATCTGAAATGCTTAAATATGGAGGCATGAAAGTTTGGTAGTAGCTTTATACATAATTCAGAGAGCCTGGTCATTTGTTTTATTAAGTGTTCCAGGTAAGATAAGATTTCTGCAAACATACTTAAAAAGAGGTTGAGAAAAATCTGGAAGAGAAACTTCCAGAACAAACTGGATTTTGGCCAGACAATTGTCAAGATCAGATTTTCACGTTGACAAATGGTTAAGCAATCATTGCAATGTATAAAAAGATCTGTACTTCGGTTTTGTAGATCTGGAAAAGGCATATAACAAGGTGCCCAGAGAAAGCTTTTCAAAATACTACAATAAATGGAACATTATACAGAGCAATATTTAGTCTATATTTAAGTTGTAAATCAGTAGTTTGAAGGAAACACAAGAAGATGGTTTGATGTAATATCAGGGGTAACACAAGGATGCACATTATCTCTGCTCGTATTCTCCATCTATGTGGATCTCATTATGAAAGAAAGTGGCATTAAACCCGATATTAGAATCAGATATCAAACTTAGATCTTTGCTTTATACAGATGATATTATATTCCTATACACACCCAGCGCAAGTCTCCAGAATTTGCTAACTAAATTGAATAACAGTTGTAACTAATTTGATATGAAAATCAGTAACAAAAAGATCATCAAATTCCTGACATGTACCCTCAAGGGGTGTATAGGATATGATAGTACTACATGAAAAATTTACATCATTACTAACTTCCTATCTACAATTTTCCTCCAAATCAGTCTGTTACTTGTCAAGACTCCAACATTACCAGATCTTATATTTCTCTCGTCTAAGGCACTTTGTGCTGTATCAGTCCACCTATATCTTGGTCTTCCTCTGGGTCGTTTTCCTGCCAACCTGGCAGAGAACACTTGTTTTGCTAATCTTTCCTCGCCCATTCTGTTTAAGTGACCATACCACCTGAGATTTAGCTCTGCTAACACATTCCTGAATGCTGACAATGTCAAGTTCTTTCCTAATGTTCTCGTTTTTAATATGATATTGCCATTGATGCCATCTGTTCATGCCTATAATCTTTCTCGGGACTCTCATATCTGCGGTCTCTAGTCTTTGGTCAAGTGTTTTACTTCTGACCCAGCTCTCAGATCCATAAGTTAAAACTATTTTGAACACTGTCTTTTATACAGCTAATTTAGTGTTCTGACTAATTTCTCTCTTATTCCATATGAATTTATTCAATCGACTTTCTACCATACCAGCTTTGATTCTGTTGTCTATTTCTATATTTAATTTACCATCTTCCCTAAAAATCGTGCCTAAGTAGCTGAAATATTTTACTTGTCCCACAGGTTCCCCGTTCACAACACAGTTGACATCGGAAAGACTTTTAATGGGATTTTATTGATCAAGTGCATATAATAAACAACTATGTTATACCAACTAGTTTCACCAACTAAGGTTATTGGCATCTTCAGGGTACATAACTGATGTAAGGCACTAAAAAGTAAAAAATTGTTACAAACTATAATCAACAGATTCCAATTATATTAAACAAAGAACAGAGTGCATACAATACATGCATAGAGCATACACGGTATCACTTGTTATTTAGGAACATTCTATAGTTGGCACTATAATTCAGTTCTGGCGAGTTGAAGGATCTTCCAGATTATTGGCAAGATTAGTCCTTGGTTCCTGTTAAGGTTTTGTATACAGCGGGCAACTGTTGTGGCCTCCTTAAAAATTCGGGAGTGGAAGACCTCCTCCATGTAAGAAATTGTGCTTCTATCCCACTCTATGGTATGGTTCTTTCTTGAGAAATGGAAAGCTAACCCTGATTTTTCTTCTTTGTTGTTATTATTGACGTCACCTATGTGTTCTTTTTGCCTAATTTCAAGGCTCCTTGAAGTTTGGCCAATGTAATTCAAGCTGCACGAGCAGGGTATGTTATAAACTGGAGTTTATAACATACCTACAGTTCAGAGAAAAGTATCTTGTGGACGAGTCTTCGAGGAAATCCATTCATGGTAAGGTTGGTGGATATCAGGGATAGTTCTTCCTGGAGGTCTTATTGATCTGTTTTAAGGAGAGAGGCACGGTTCTTCAACATGTTTACAATACTAAGTTTCTGAGAAATGTGGTCGCAGGAAGTGAAATGTAAATAACTTCCTGTATTGGTAGGTTTGCGATAAACTGAGAGGTTGATACCACTATTCGGAAGCTTCTTAATTAAAGTGTCCAGAAATGATAATTGGTTATCTTTTTCAAGTTCTAGAGTGAATTTGACTGTGTGGTGTAGGGAGTTGATTTTGTTAAGAAAGTCAAACAGGTCCTTTTTTGTGTGGTTCCAAACGATAAAGATATCGTTCACGTATCTCCACCATACTGTGGGTTTAGGGTCTGTTTGAGTTAAGATTTTACTTTCAAAATCCTCCATAAAGAGATCAACACAAGATGGAGAGAGGGGCTACCCATTGCAAGGCCAGTCAGTTGCTGATATATGGTTTTATTCCATAAGAAAAAGTTTGATGTTAAACAATGACGGAACAGAGAAGTAATGTCTTGTGGGAGCAAACTACCTAAAATGTTGATGACTTCCTCCACAGGGATGTTAGTGAATAGAGATGTAACATCCAGGCTGGCGAGTAAATCCGTATTGGAGATAGAGATGTTGTTCAGTTTCTCAACGAAATGTTGCGAATTCCATATATAAGTATCTGAATTATGGATGTGTGGTTTGAGGAGGCCTGCCAGGTGTTTAGATAACAGATAAGTTGGCAAATTGATTCCATCCACAATCGGGCGTAGTGGTATTCCATTTTTATGTACCTTAGGAGCACCATATAGTCTTGGTGTTAGTGGATGCATGGATTTCAATCTTTGTTTTAAGTCTATAGACCAGTTCACCATGTGATGTATTAAATCGTTGGTATCATTGTGGTTCTTTAATGTTGGGTCTGTGACTAGGACATGGTAGGTTGATGTATCCGACAGTAAGCTCTTAATCTTATCTTCGTAATTACTGGTGTTTAAATTCACTGTTGAATTTCCCTTATCTTTCAATATGATAATGTCTTTCTTTTTCTTCAAACTATACAGTGTTCTTTTTTCCAGAGTAGTGATGTTTTTGTTAGGAGTTCTGGAAGATGAGAGGATGATACTACTTTTTAATCTAATATCATTAGCTAAGGGTTCTGGTAACGACGAGACTGCCTTTTCTATATTACAAATGATATCCACTTTAGGGACATTATTTTTTTTTAACAGTTGATATTTTCAACAATTCTACTTATTTTCATTGTCTTTTTAATGCTGACCTTCATACCATATCTATTACAACAGTTATTCAATTTAGTCAGGGAATCTTGCAAACTTGTAGCAGATTTATTCAGAAGTATAACATCATCTGCATAAAGCAAAGAGCTGACATTAACATCTCCAATTCTGATATCATGTTTAATACCACTTTCCTTCATAATGTGATCCATATAGATAATGAATAACAGAGGGGGATAATGTACATCCTTGTCTCACACCAGATTTAACATTAAACCATCTTCCTGTACATCCTTCAATTCTAACTGCTGAATTACAACTCAAATACAGACAAAGTATTGCTTGATATAATGCCCCATTGACATTATATAATTGTAGCGTATTGAATAGCTTCTCTCTTGGCCCCTTGTCATATGCCTTTTCCAGATCGAAACTTAAATATAGATTTTTGTTATATTCCCATGCTTTCTCAACTATTTGTCGTAAAGTGAAATCTTATCCTGATAGCCTCTATTCAGATTGAATCCAGCTTGTTCTTCGCCAAGCTTTTCTTCCACAATTCTTCTCAACTGTTGCTCAAGTATACTTGCATAGATCTTGCCAGGAACACTCAGTAGGGAAATACCTCTGTAATTCTCATATTCAGTTTTATTTCACTTTTTATATATGGGCACTATTAGAGCTCTACTCCAATCATTAGGATTTGTCTCTCTGTCCAGGCTTTCTGAACTATGTAGTGGAGCCACTGTAAGACTTTTATACCACCATACTTCAGCATTTCTGGTCGAATATCATGAACTCCTTAAATTATACATGTTTTGGTCATAAAGTATTACAAAATGAAGATTTATTGTTACATAGACCATATATTTACAACGTACTTAACCTCTTACAAATTGCCTACCGGTTTCGCTAGGCAATTTGTAAGAGCGGGTCAGTTACTAGCGAAACCGGTAGGCAATTTGTAAGAGCTTAAGTACGTTGTAAATATATGGTCTGTGTAACAATAAATCTTCATTTTATCATGAACTCCTGTTGCCTTTCCACATTTCAAGCCTTTGATGCCTTTTTCTAATTCAAGTATGGATATGTATACCTGTTGAATGTTTTTTACCACTGTGCTATCACTGCTTGTTTCATTTACTTTTTCTGCTGTTTTCATATCACATTTATCATCTCTTACTCCTTTTACAGCACTCTTTCCTCCATTTCTAAGCTTCTTCAACAACCTCCAGAATATCTTGCCACCTTCTTGATATTTATTTTCTATGTTCTTGCCAAAGTCCTCTCGTGAGTTTTGTTTAGCTAGTTTTACACAGTGTTTTGCTTTCTTACATTTGTCTCTGTATTCTCTAAGAGCAAAAGCTGACTTATTTGCCAGGAACTTTTGATATTCTTTCTTCTTTTCCTTCACTGCCTCTTTAACTTCCTGTGTCCACCATGGAGTTCTGATTTTTCTATCCTTGCAGACAACCCCACCACATGCATCTCTGGCTGAATCAATCAGGGTTTTCTTCAAGGCGTGCCACTGAATCTCCAAGGTTTGGTTCCTGTTCTCAAACTCTTATTTTTTCTTGAATAATGTTTGTGTATTTTAGTCTACATTTCACATCTGAGAGCTGCTCAACTTTTATTCGCTTTAAAACTTTCTTACATGTTATTCTTTTCAATATGAAATTCAATTTTATCTGCTCAAGACTAAATACTGATTGTTTCCAATTTCAAATCCTCTGTATGCTTTGGTGTCCTGCACCAGGCAGAAAACATCACTATCAACAATAACATAGTCAATGAGACTTTTCTTATTCCTTGCCTCTTCTCTCCATGTGAATTTGTGCACATTTTTATGTTGGAACGTTGTGTTAGTAATAACCAGTCCATGTCCTGAGTAGAAATCCGACAGGTATTTGCCATTATTATTAGCTTTGCTCTTTTCCCCAAATTTTCCAAAAACATTTTTGTATGTCTCACAATCATTTCCTACTCTGCTATTTAGATCCCCAACAAGGACCAACTTTTCTTTTTCATTGTGTCAGTTGCTATTTTCTAAAGCCTCAAAAAATTCCTCCAATTCTATTTTAGTAGAACCTTCTGTGGGACCATAGGCACAAATAAGTCTCCTTGTTCAGTTCCCCATTCTCATCTTTGCCCACATTACTCTACTTGAGACTGACTGCCATTCAAGAAGATTAGCCTCGTATTTTGTGTTGAATACTATGGCTACTCCTTCTTTTCCTTGATTGTCATTGCCTGAATATATCATTTTGTATTTATTGCTCAGAAAGATCTCACCAGTTGTCTTTTTTGTTTCAGTCACCCCTATTATGTCGATCTGGTACTTATCTAATTCCTCAGCTAGCTCCATTTCTTTGCCATTCAGGCTTCTTATGTTGATAGTACCGATCTTTAACTTTGATGTTGAGTTGGGATTTGTTCCAGTAGTTGACTTTTTACTATTCGCCATGGTTCTCTGGCGAAAACAACGGGAGGGCCTTGTTTAACTGGGCGATGCCCCAGCCGGTATGAAATTTTGTCGTGTTGTGCCATCATTTTGTATTTTGGTTTAACCAATAAGAATACAATTTGATCGGCTAAATACCAAATTGCCAGCCCATCCTCGTTCATTCAGTATCGAGATAGATATCCAACAGGGTGCACCACGAGAAGGTGAGGATTGGACATTTGGTCAGAAGCCTTTGTCAGTTCTTCGCATTCCTTTAAAGGCTATGTGGGGGTCTCTCTCTCAGTTATACAGCTTTGACCCTTAAGCACCTCTTAAATAAAAAGACCAAAAGTATGAAAATAAGCAAAAACATAGAAAACTTCAGTTCTATTATAATGGAAAAACTAGAACAAATAACATATTTCTGTTTAGGCACAGTTTTTAGTGAAGATGGAAAATTAACTTTGGAAATAAACGGAATAAGCAAAGTTGGTATGGTGAAGAGAGCCAACTGGATAAATTTATATTGAATAAGAGAGAAATTAGCCAAAACACCAAGCTAGCAGTATATAAGACTATGTTCAATCCAGTTTTAAGTTATGGATATGAGAGTTGGATTAGTAATAAAGCACTTAATGAGAGATAGACCTCATATCATATCACTGAAGTGTACTACTATCTACAGTCCAGAAATTCTCAGTCTTTCTTCATAATCAGTATTCCACAATCCTGTCACTTTTAATGCCCCTTTGTACTCTCCATTTTATCAAAATTGCCATGAAAGTCAGGAGACCAGACCCGTGCACAAGTGAAGTCTTATCAGTGCCTTGTCACGAGGCAAAATAACTTATCTTTACATGTCAAGGTTTGGCTCAGCATAACAGTTATCTTATGAGTTGTTTGCAATCTTTGCTATGTGGCCCTTGAATTCATCATCATCATCAAATTCCTGCCATGTACCATCAAGGGGTGTACAGGATATGACAGTACTACATGAAAAAATTACATCATTACTAACTTCCTATCTACAATTTTCCTCCAAATCGGTCTGTTACTTGTCAAGACTCCAACATTATCAGATCTTATATTTCTATCGTCTAAGGCACTTTGTACCGTATCAATCCACCTATATCTTGGTCTTCCTCTGGGTCGTTTTCCTGCCAACCTGGCAGAGAACACTTGTTTTGCTAATCTTTCCTCTCCCATTCTATTTAAGTGACCATACCATCTGAGATTAGCTCTGCTAACGCATTCCTGGATGCTGACAATGTCAAGTTCTTTCCTAATATCCTCATTTTTAATATGATATTGCCATTGATGCCATCTGTTCACGCCTCTAATCTTTCTCAGGACTCTCATATCTGCGGTCTCTAGTCTTTGGTCAAGTGTTTTACTTCTGACCCAGTTTTCAGATCCATAAGTTAAAATTGGTTTGAACACAGTCTTGTATACAGCTAATTTAGTGTTCCGACTAATTTCTTTCTTATTCCATATGAATTTATTCAATTGACTTCCCACGATACCAGCTTTGCTGATTCTGTTGTCTATTTCTATATTTAGTTTACCATCTTCAGTAAAAATTGTGCCTAAGTAGCTGAAATGTTTTACTTGTTCCACAGGTTCTACATTCACAACACAGTTGACATTTTCAATGATTCTGCCTATTTTCATTGTCTTTGTCTTTTTATTGCTGACCTTCATACCATATCTATTACAACAGCTATTCAATTTAGTCAGAGAATCTTGCAGACTTGTAGCGGATTTATTTAGAAGTATAACATCCGCATAAAGCAAAGAGCTGACATTAACATCTCCAATTTTGATATCAGGTTTAATACCACATTCCTTCATAATGTGATCCATATAGATAATGAATAACAGAGGGGATAATGTACATCCTTGTCTCACACCAGATTTAACATTAAACCATCTTCCTGTACGGCCCTTGAACTTAAACTTCTTATCTACTGAAACTCCAAGATCCTAGTTTGATCAGTTTCTTCTACTATAATCCCACCAATACAATATGACATTGAATATATCATCACAAATCATTCTGGAAATGCTACATGTCAGCTACATTCCTGATTATCCTGCCTAACTTTGCATTATCAGTGAAGTAGCAGTATATCACCTGTCAAATCTTTTCCAATGTCAATACTGTTATAGATTGAATAACAATGGACCAAGGACTTTCTCTTGTGGTACACTATTGATTACCTTAAATTTTGCACTTTCATCTCAGATGTACTACTTTTTGATATTTATCAGTCAGCCATCCTCTTATCCATACTAATATTTTATAATTCAGTCTCATATTCTCCAATTTTATGCAACAGTCTTTTATGCTGCATTCTGTCAAGTCTTGGAAAAATCCAAAAGTATCATGGTATATCCATTTCCCTTGTCTAACTCAAAGTAACATCTTAGAAAGTTGCTGAAACATGACTATCTTTCTAAACCCCATGTTGTTCACTGCAGAGTATAGATTTTTCTGTAACCCACTTCTGTATGAGAGCCCAAACCAATTTTTCCAAAATATTTTCCAAGAATAAGTGGCAACATATTGAAAATACCAGATTCCTTATCTTTTTCTTGAGTTGAAAGATAATAAACATGGATTCTAACAAATTTATTAGAGAATTTTATGACTTCAACTATACTGTAGTGTGCAATTTATGCAGTTTAACAGGGAACCTTTCGACAGCAAGTGTGTTAAAGGTTATTTCTGAACTAAGAATGACAATTGATTGTTTGTTTTGCATTGTTACATTTTAAATTTAATGCTTGTTTGTTGTTTGCATTGTGATAAAGATGCATTATGAAATATTTTGAACATTATGAACTTTTTAATTACTACTTATTAATCTTTTAATTTGCTGTCTCTTTGAATATGAATCTGCCACAGCCATCTCTGAAGACTGTCAATATCTTGCCTAAATATTTTTGTTCTTTAATTTACAGAATAGAATTGTCCCTATTGTGGAACCAGAAATTCTTCCTGATGGTGAACACGATCTAGTTCGTACTCAGAAAGTAACTGAGAAAGTATTAGGTGCAGTATATAAGGCATTGAATGACCACCATATTTTCCTGGAAGGTACCCTCTTAAAACCTAATATGGTGACTGCTGGGCAGAGTTGTACTAAAAAGTACACCTTTCAAGAAAATGCTCAGGCTACTGTAACTGCTCTTCAAAGAACTGTGCCTGCTGCTGTTCCAGGTAGGCAGGTATTTATGGTGCCGTTTCATAAACCATTTAACTCATTTCGTGTTTGACATGTTGAACATGGATCTTTTTTCCATCCATGAGAAAGTGTGTATAATTATTGTATTTGCCAGCTTATAAGATGCATCCCCTTTTTTGTACACATTTTTTAGGGGAAAAAAACTTTATCACTGAATATTATAATGAATTTACAGTATTTCAAATATAAAGTAATAAGTAGGTCTACTTTCAACAAATACCTAATCCAACTAGGAAACCTTTTAATCTTCTTCGTCAAAACCTAGAAATTCATCTCCAGAACTAAATGAAGAGACACTTGAAACTTCTAAATCCGAGTCCTCATACAACAAATTGTCCTCTGCATAACTAATTCCATACTTCTTAAATGATTCAACCACTGTCTCAGTTTTCACAGCATCCCATGAAACTTTAACCCGCTCAGAAACTTGTGAAATGCTAGGCCTCTTCCTTCTTCTTGGTGGTGTAACCTCAAAATCTGAAGACTGCATTCAGCTGTTCCACTTGTCCTTCATAAATCCTTTAAATTTATTAATACAGACATCTGAAGGTTGAAGCTAACTAGTAAGACCTCTTGGAATTACAGCTGAGTTTTCAATTCCTTGAGTTGATTTTTAACATCTTCTGTTCTGTGAGTATCGTTGTATAAGACGCACCCTATTTTTCAGAACTATTTCCAAAGAAAAAAAGTGCATGTTATATGCCAGCAAATACTGTAATTAACAAACTTTCACATAATACTGTTGCATTCAAGTAAAATAGTTTTTTTTAAAAATCAGATTGAGAGTTCCTTTTTATCTTTTGAGTTATAAAGATTCGATATTGCATCACATTTAATTATTAAATGATACCTTTTAGTAGAGTAATGTTCACAAATTGCAGAAATAATGAATACAACTTCCTGTTATGGCATGTTGTCATATTTTTTTAACTTAATGGGATTAATATTAATTTTGATCTACAGAAATTAATTTTAGCCCTTACCCCATCCACTGGAAATGTGATTTTGTTAGATTTCGTGAAATTCATAAATATTCCAATTGGATACCATAGAACATCGCATTTCAATATAAAATACATTATTCTCTGCTAATGACTAAATACTAAATGATACTAATACCAAAAAAAAATACTAATGACTAAATGACCCATAGCAGTACTGTTTAGTCTGCAAATTTTTTCCTTGCCATATAAAGTAACCTGCATGCATAGTAAATTTGAAAATATTAAGGTGGGGGGAGGATTAGACTTTATTAAATCAAGAGCCTCTATTAGCGATATGTTAGTAAATAAAGACGTCATATCAAAACTAACCATTATGTCTGAATTTTAAAGGATGTTGTTTTTAACTAGTGATTTACAATGGATGGAATTTTTTTTTTTTTTTTATTTTTATAAAAGTAGAAGAGTTGCCAGTAAAGGGGACAGGAAAATTAGCTGACTGTTGATCAAGTTTAAAGGGGGACTGTCTATGCTATCAACTACAGGGCATAGGGGAATGTTAAATTTGTAGAGTTCAGGAACTCCATAAATACGGGGTGGTTTAACATAAAGAGGTTTTGTTGATGATTTCTTTGGGCAAAGAAGTCTACTTTTTATAAAAGGTTTTGTTCATTTCAGATTACTAGTTAAAAATTGCATCCTCAAAATTTCAGACATAATGGTTAGTTCCAATGTTTAAGTCTTTATTTGCTAATTCCACTAATAGACACTGTTAATTTAATAGTCTAATTTTCCCCATGATATCTTGTAATTATTCAAATTACATTACATGCAGATTACTTATATAGTGCTGCTATGGTCTCCCCGACCCCTGCCTTTTTTTTTTTATCCAATTCTTTTCTTGATTCTATTTCTCTTCTGATGCATCTTATGTTGATAGTGCTAATCTTGAACTCTGTTGTTTTACTGTTAATCCTGGTTTCATGACAAACAGTGGGATGGGGGCATTGTTTAACCAGACGATGCCCCACCTTTGGTCAGCTGAATCCTAAATTGCCAGCCCATCTTCATATGTTTACTATCTAGGCAGATACCTAACAGGGTTCACCACAAGGTGAGGATTGGTCAGTAGGTCAGAAGCCCTGGTCACTTCTCCACATTCCTTAAAATGCTATGTGGAGGTCTCCTCCCACTTATATAGCTTTGATCCTTAAGCACCAATAAGAAAAATAACCATTAAAATGTGTACAGTATGTTCTATAACAATGTTGAGCAAGGTGGCCATTATATTTGTCTATATTATTGTAGCCATCTCATATTTCACATGAGGTGTAACATTTCATATTTATTTTAATTAAAATGTACAACTTTTTCATTCCATGCTGCTTTTTTTTTTTTTTTTCAAAATAGTTGTCTGATGCTGGAACTAGTCTATTAGCTAAAGGCCATGACTTTGCTGTGGTACCAAAATGCATCCTGTATCTTGAATTTTTGCATAACATCGAATGCAATCTGTTGGGACTTTCCAGTAAAGATGCTAATAAACTATGCTTTGAAGTTGCTGCTTCACTTTTTTAAAAGCAAATTGCCTCCATGTAATTTATCGAGTGCTGAAACCCGGGTGCTAGCTTCATTAAGAAAAAATGGCAATATGTCTATTTTGAAAGCAGATAAAGGAAAAGCAGTAGTGGTGATGGATAAGGCTGACTATGAGAGAAAAATAGACATCCTTTTACAGGATGCCTCCACCTATCAAGAAATTAATTATAATCCTACAAAAATACAATTAAATAAGCTGCTTAATGAAGTTGTTAGCTGGGATCAAAATACTGTGATACTGTGTTATATGTATTAGTAATACATATAACATCTACAGTGTTTTGTATCTATTAAGACAATATGTTGGTACTGACAGACATAAGTTTCATTTTGTAAACAGACGACCTAAATTTATTGATAAATGCAGTACAGTACCGTATCGTAAATGTATTTTCATTTCGTTATGATTTTCTTTTTTCTAGCTTATTTTATTGTAAGAATATAGTATATGATACATACAAACCATAAAAAATATGTGTTAATAGACTATTTATGTTATCATTAAGGCTTCTGGTCAACAGTAGGCTATTAGTAGTTGAGGTTTTGGGGAGTCAAAAATTATATGTGGATTTTTGAACAGTGCAGAGATTCCCCCCCCCCCCCACCGTGTTGTTCAAGGGTCAACTGTATATACATAAAATTGATAAAATAGAAAAAAAAATCCTTAGTCTACAAATGGTACAAAGTGTATTATAGGTTTGTAAATAATCTTTTGTGGGTGAGAGCAACATAAAAAAAATTATCCCAGACATCAGTCACAGTTATTACAGTACTCTTTTTACTCCATTCAGTAGTTTCTAGAGCATTCTCCTAATATTTTATATTTTTAGCAGTCTTTCTGTGACTGCACTTCTATTTACATATAGCTTTTTGGTGCATTTGCCGAGTTAGTTCTAAGAACTTTTGATATGCCATCTTCTTTTCCAGGATTGCTTCTGTTAACCATGAAGTTTGAATTTTTCTATATATATCTGGGGGGGGGGGGGGAGAAAGTTCTGATAAACACCTACATAGAAATGATATTAAAGCAACCACAAGGAAGAACATGCTGGTAGCAGAGTTATGAAGGTCATTTAAGTTCTTATATTCATATATCCTCTTATGTTCTTTCTTGTGCTTATATCAGTTGCTTTAATATCATTTTTGTTTTAGGTGTTTATAAGAACTTTTCTGATTTCCTCTCCCCCTCATGTCAGAATCAGAGTTTTTGAATCAGTCTCCAAGGTTTGGTTTTTGCTTTCAGATATTACTTGAATATAAGATAATATTCAAGTAATATCTTATACAGCTAGAAATGGCTAAAGCACACTTGAATCTTTTTAGAAGGTTGTCACTACTGGGCAAGTAAAGCAATGGGAAACAACCTTGTTCTATTTTTCCCTAGTGAGATAGCGGTATGGATGGAAGCTCTAAGAGATAAAGTGTACATTGACTCAATACTTGTGTATACAAGGAATAAGGCTTCCTTGTCATAAACCAGTGAAATCCTTGTACACTCATTGGGACATGGAATGCAAGAATCTCCTACAAATTAGAAAGTTAGAAAATCAGAGAAATGGATAAATTAAAAATAGTCATACTAACAATTAGATGAGATGGAATGGTGGCTACAGAAATTAATTTATTCAGAGTCACAGTAGTTCTCAATAAGAAATGAGAAGAGTAATCAACTCAGTAAAATATGGCAACAGACTGACAATGGTAAAACTTGAAGCAAAACCAACAAATAATACAACTGTACATTCTTATCAGTGACCACAGCGATGAAGTCGAAAGGGTATATGCAGATATTGAGTATTTGACAAAACTTGCCAAAAGTGAAGACAATTTCATTTTCATGGGCGATTGCATTGCAGTCATTGGACAAGGAAAAGATGTAAAGAAGCAGGAAAATGTGGACTTGGATGCAATAGATAGCAGAACGCTGCTAACATTCTGCCATCAATTCAGTTTGATTACCAGCAATTGGTTTGAGGTACCAAAAAGAATGTATACTTGGAAAATACCAGAGGATATTGGAAGGTATCAAATGATTATGACAAGAAATAGATTTAAAAATAAAGTAAAATCATGCAAAAGTTACCCTTCAGTTGATGGAGACAATGATCACAATTTAGTTTTATTGAAATGCAATTTGGAAAAAAAAAAACTGTTACAATCAAGGAAAAAGTCCAAATGGAATATAGGTAACCTGAAAATGGAGGAAAATCATAGGATCTATAAACAGAAGACAAATGAAAGCAGTAAAATTGGAGAGCCTGGAAAGAAAAAACCAACAAAAAGTGGACTCATTTTAAGGATGCAATCATGAAGGCAGCCAATGACTGCATAGGAATAAAAAAAAAAAAAAAAAAAAAGTCTTGGAACATGTATTCTAAACCTAATAGATGAAAGAAGAAAATACAAAATCTCTCTATATGAAGAAAGTAAGGAAAAATATGATAAATAGAAAATGTAAAGAAGCAAAAGAACAAAGGTATATAATGAAGCGCAAAGAATAGAAGATTTAACCAAGACTAGGAGAATAAAAAACATAAAATTATAAAAGGAATTGACCAACAAAACATGAAGCACAATTATCAAAAATAAACATAGAAGCATTCTTATGGATAAGGAAGAAATTTCTGAAAGATGGAAGGAGTATTTCTAAAAAGGAAAAGGTCTGGACATAGAGGCCATAGAAGATAAATCAAGGTTTGAAGTGGAAGAAATTGTCTCAACCATGTTACAAGAAGAATTTGAATTGGCATTAAATGAATCGTCTTCTAATAAAGCACCAGGTGTTCATAACATTCCCTCAGAATTAATAAAATATTCAGGAAGCGTAACTAAGTCATATCTATTTAAGATCGTGAGAGATAGATAAAACTGGAATCATTACCAAAGACTACACGTTGCTCTGTCATTTTCATTCTTAATATAAATAATGCAGACAAATGTGAAAATCATCAATAGTAAGTTTAATATCACATGTTTCAAAAATATTACTAAAAATTATACGAAGAAAAGACTAACAAATAAGCCTGAGAAATATATTATCAGTAATGACCAATTTGGGTTCAGGAAACGAAACAAGAGATGCAATCAGCTTTTTTAGAAGATTTGAAAAGAATAAAACTACTGATAGTGACATGGGTAAAGTCTTCAATAGTCTTGACTGGAACCAACTATTTGAAATCTAAAGGATACATAAAGGCATAAAACAAAAATGTTCTCTTTCTACAATACTGTTTAATCTATGTTGAAGAAACATTAAATAAAATAGCAGAACTAATAAAAACATGAATTAAGATAAATGGAATTGAAATTAACTGGCTACAATTTGCTCTTGATATGTTGATATAGCAGTTATTGATGATAATAAAGACAAACTGAAATCCACCCTGAAAAGATGGAAGAAATTTTCATATAGTACAGCCTAAAAATGAATTATAAGAAAACTAAACTACTAAGCTTGACCAAAAAGGCATTTTACAATAGAAGAAACATTTTTACAAGTAAAAGACTTCTCATTAAACATGAAAACACACTGGTGAAAACATATCATGAAAGCATTACATGGTTGTGAGGCTTGTCTTGAACAAAACAAGACACCAAAAAAGTTGAAAGCATTTGAAAACTTTAGTGCTGGAGAAGGGTGATGAGAATCAGTTGCTAATGAACATCAGTAGGAGAAGGAAAAGCATAATTGGACCCACCTGTAACATGGAGAACCATTTATTCATAGAAATAATGGAGGGAACTGTAGAAGGGAAAAAGCCAAGAGGGCAGACAGAATTTCCTCTATAAACAATTTACCAATAATTGAAGGTGAAAGCTAAGAATTAAAAAGGAGAGCACAGGATAGAACATTATGATGTACTACCACCAACCAATCTTTGGATTGGCACACCCAAGAAGACCATCTTATAGTTGTTTAGGTCTCATCCCTTTGTCTTGTTTCAGTTACACTAGTTATGGCAACATGATATTTCTGTTTTGTCTGCTAGTTCTACTTTTCTGTTGATACTTATGTTACATGTCTATCCTTATTTCTGGGGCTAGTTTGCTCCAATAGGACTTTTCACTATTTGCTGAAGTTTCCTAATGAAAACAGTAGAGAGCTTTGTTTAATAGGCAAAGTCTCAGTTGGTATCACTTTCCATTATGTTGTACCATCATCATTCTGTTTTTGGTTTTAGAATCAAATTGCTCCAATATGGAGCAATTTGATTCTAAGTTTTAAATTGCT
Source organism: Typopeltis vanoorti (assembly GCF_054136105.1). NCBI lineage: Eukaryota > Metazoa > Arthropoda > Arachnida > Uropygi > Thelyphonidae > Typopeltis > Typopeltis vanoorti. The sequence goes on along the minus strand of NC_143564.1, from coordinate 30,746,520 downwards.
AGCCAATCCTCATTCATTCAGTATCCAGGAATATACCTTCTAATAGGGCATCTTCCATTTGGTGCACACACACAAATGGCATCTTTAAGGCATTGCCAAATGCCTTTAGAGATTTACCATTTAAAAACATTAGGAAGCAAATAAGTTTATAAATATAATTTAATATGTTAATGTACAAGAAATATACAAGAAAAAAAATGTGCTACATAATGGAAAGAGAAGTTAACTCTTTTTTTTTTTTTTAGGGATTACATTTTTGTCTGGTGGACAGTCTGAAGAAGAAGCATCCTTGAATTTGGATGCCATGAACCGATATGAAGGAAAGAAACCATGGGCTCTTACATTCAGCTATGGGCGTGCACTCCAGGCTAGTGCACTGAAGGCTTGGTCTGGCAAGCCTGAGAATGTAAAAGCTGGACAAGATGAATTAATGAAGAGGGCAAAGGCAAGTCTGTCTCCTTTGTAATTAAAAGTAGTCTTGATTGCAGAACATAAAATATTTAAAATTTTGTTTTTTTTTATTACCAACTTCAGTTGGTTAAGTGTCTTTTTAAAACATCTAGTCAGCTATATGTAAATTGATTTGATAATTTAAATATTTGTGACAGTTGACAAATACTAGACAGTTATCCTTGTTTTGAAGCTATATATTTTAGTATTTATAGTTACATGTTGATTCTTTATTTCGAATAAAAATTATCACTTTGTTACTTAGAACAAAACAGTTCATATACATTTTGTGTTATATAAACACAGCATCTAACTACAGTATTCATTACATAGTTCCAAGTAATTTTGGATACTACACAAATGCTAAACACCACCAGGACAGCGACTGTACATCAGTGAATCTTCTACGAGATTGTAGTACCTCCATGATAATAAGCAGGGAACCATCAAATAATCTAATAATCTGATCTGACATTACTTCATTAGATCAGCCAACTGTTGAAAAAAATTTCAGCATATCCCTGCTAGACTGCAGGATTTGTGGGTTTACCAAAGGTTCACAAATCAGGTTCCCCTTTGAGGCCAATTACTCTCTTACTTAGAGCAAAGATTGTTGGACAAGAATTTGGTAATGTCACAAGTCAGTTCAGACATTAAAAAGTACCATGAATTTTTATTTTAAATATTTCAGATTCTTGATATCTTGGTAAATTTTAACATTACTTCCCTCTTTTACCAGTATTCCTCCTGCAAATTCTCTGGAATATGGCTTAAGATTTTCCTGCCAACAGCAGAGAACTGCTCAGATTGACTCTGAATATTTTTTTTCTCTTATAAGATTAAATTTTATAAACAAGTTGAAGGAATTGCTGTTATGGGTAGTTTATTTCTATATGTTGGCAAGGAGCATTTAGAAGAGAACTTTATACTCATCCAAAATTATTGTTAATGATGTTTTTGCCATATGGAAAAGTAATATCAAGATCTGCAATTATTTCTTAAAAAAAAAAAAAATTCTTCATCCCAGACTTAAAATTTCTCCTTAAAAAGAAATACCAGGAGTATTGTCCTTTTTGGATGTTTTTTTTTCCATTGTAAAGCTGACTACCCTTTCTCCATTAGTTTATCATAAGCCTCCACTTTTTTTTCTAGACATTGCATCAGTCCTCTGCACATTATGCATTCCAGAAAGAGTATCAAGTCTTGTTTTTTGACAAAACAAACTCACTCAATATCAGCAGAATTCAAGAGGTGAGCAGGCAGAAGAGCTAGAAGAACTATATTAACAAAATTTGTGTTACAAAGAGGACAAAAATGGGTGAGATTCTTCAAAATAACAAAAATAAGATGTTATTAGGTAGTTAAGGATCGGGGAAAGAAAGGAGTAGTATAGTATTAAACATAATTTTCTTGAATGGTAAGCAACGTCAAATGGGGATGTGAGCAAACATCAAAATGGAGAATCAGACAATCTGGCTTCTGTGTACCTATAGTCTCATAGAAGGTTCTGCTAAGCAACTAGAGGAATTTTTAAAATCATTAGCAAAGGTAGATAAAGGAAAAATTGTTACTTAGTGGAAATCTAAATAGCAGAGTAAGAAATGCATGCCAGGCACACAGAAATGTTTTGAGAAAGAGTAAATCTAATATTGGTAAGTATGTGCTGGGTTTCTGTTCAGAATATGACTAGTCATCACTAACAACTTTTTAGAGCATAAATCTGTACAGATTCACATAGATGACAAAAAATAAACTTCTGTTGTTGATAGTGATATTGTCTCCTTGTTGAGGGCATTCATGTGTAGGGGATTTGAATAGGAAGTTAATTAACCATTTCTTTTGAGCAGGATTAAATTTGAATATCATCTGTCTTGGATCTCCTCATGTCTGAGGACTCGTGACCTTCCTGATGATGCTTTTCCGTTTCTTTCTCCCCTGTGCTTCTCTTATTGTTTGTTCTAGTTTAAGTCCAGTGATTCTTGATATTTGGTCAAGCTACCTATTGGGGGGGGGATCTTCCTCTTTTTCTTTTCCCACTTGGTTTACCTTGGATCTTTTTTTCCAGGCAGTTGCCTTCCCTCCTATATATGTGTCCAAAATATTGAACTATTCTCTTGTCAATTATGTTTATCAGTCTTGTGTGGATATTCATTTCTTCTAGGATACTTTTGTTTGTTCATTTTTCTGTCTAAGACACTCTTAATAATCTTCTTCAGCACTAGAGCTCGAATGCCTCAATTCTTCTGTCATCTTTTTTCATTGTCTTTTTGGAGATGTGCCTGTCTTTCCAGATCTTAGATAAATCAGTCATCACTTTCTTAGCTAGTACTATTCTTCTTCTGATCTCTTTTTTACATCCATCTTTTTTTTTTTTTTTTTTTTGTTATTATCACTCCAAGGTAGTTGAAATTGTCAACAGTTTCAATTCCTTCTATATCTATCTCCTCTGTGTTGTTTAAAATCATTATTTTGGTTTTGTCTTGATTTATTCGTAAACCATGGCTTAAGCTTTCTGATTCTAATTGATTTAGGATGGATTTTAATTCCTGTTCATTTGTTGCTATTATCACTGTGTCATCTGCATATCGTAGGTTAGTGATTGTTTGGCCACCTAATTTAATGCCTCCATTCCATTTTTCTACAGATGTTTTCATTATACGTGGGCTGTTCGATAAGTAATAAGACTAATTTTACGGTGGCGAAACCACTCATCACAATATTAATTTCTGTGGAATAAAGAAATGTTGCTGTCTGTATTAACAAAAGAGGTTGATAGATGGTGTATATGGGCTGATGTGCCAGAGTATCACATGACTAAACAAGTGCTCATCGGTGCGCCTACAAGGAGTGACCAGGCTTCGAAATGGAAGCGTCCTTGGAACAGCATTATGCGATTAAATTTTGTGTGTGTTTGCAAAAATTTGCATCGAACACTTTTAACATGATACGCGAAGCTTTCCACGATGAAGCAATGTCAAGGGCAAGTGTTTTTTGCTGGCATAAAACTTTTAAGGAAGGAAGACAAAATGTGGAAGATCTTGAATGTTAGGGAAGACCTTCAACGTCCATCACAGAGACAATGATCAACATAGCAGCGATTATCATCAAGCACATCAAAAGAAAGCGTCCATTGCTGAAGAATAGCTTCTTATTGCACCACGATAATGCAAGGCCACATATCGCTGGTTGTGTAGTGGACGTTTTGCAGAAGAACAACATAGATATCCTACCACACCCTCCATACAGTCCTGACCTCGCACTGTGCGATTTCTGGCTGTTTCCTCAGCTCAAGAAACCACTAAGAGGCTGCCATTTCGAAAGCAACAAAGCATGTGTAAAAACTGCAGAGGCGGTTTTGAAAGAACTCTCAAAAAACGGACTCTCACATGTGTTTAAGAAGTGGACGCAACGTTGGGACAAATGCATCACGTCTCGCGGTAGTTACTTCGAAAAAGACCATGTAAATGACAGATTAAAGGTAATCTGTTTTCTGTATAAATATAGTCTTATTACTTATTGAACAGCCTATGTAGTTTTGCTGTAAAGGGTGAATAGTAATTGTGAGAGTATGCATCCTTTTTTCAAGATGGAATGCAGGGAACACTGAGTTTTCAATCTTACTGTTGTTTGATTTCTTTTATAAGTTCTTTGAGGACTACTAGATAAATCAGGAATACCAAACCTTGCATGATATACCATAAAATATCCCACCTCATACAGTCAATGGCCTTGGAGTAATCTATAAAGCATAGATAAAGGCTTAAGTTGCATTCCCTTGCTGTTTCAATTATTTGTCTGATGTTAGATATATGATCTCTAGTTCACCGATCCTTTCTGAATCCTGCTTGTTCTTTTGAGATCTAAAGGTCTATAAAATTTTGTAATCTTTCCTTAATGCATAGTAAAATCTTACTGGTATGTGAGATGAGGGCAATGGTGTGGTAGTTTTCACATTTGTTATGATTGATTGCCTTCTTTGTAGAAGGCAATCAATCATAACAAATTGATTGCCTTCTTTGTAGATTGGGATAATAGTGAAACTAGTCCAGTCATTTGGCTATCTTCCAGATTTTATTGCATAAATCATGCATCCAATTGACTGCATTCTCTCTAAGGTTTTTCAGCATGCACTTGCTGTTGGAGCATCTTTTCCATTTGGTAATAGAGAAAAAAATATATTTCAAAATGTTGCAGTGCTGAGTGAAACGTTCATGAAGTTGAGTCAATATTTGGTCAATAAATGGAATGAAATAGTTCTCCTGAAATACTCTTCTACAGAATCGGCTGGAACAATAAGTTACCGAATAATAATTTGTCCAAACTAATCTATTCCTTACTGTAGAGAATTAACATCAGCAAAATTCTGATAATCTAGCTAACTCTGCATCATGGTGTTAAACCAAAAGTCCTTTCTGCAAGCTATTCATAAGATAATATAACAAACATTCTAATGTTATTCACAGTTACTATAAATCTACAATCCCAGTCTTGTTATGTTAAATCAATCGCATACAACACAAAAGATCTCTTCCAAACAATTCTTCTTATTCTCAAAAGGAGGCTGTCTATCTAATTGGAGTCTGTCCACAAAGGCCTTTAGAATAATGTTCATAATTTACATTCACAAATAATTTTCTCTCTTCTAAGGAATTATAAACACAAAATAGAGTAATTCTACTTTACCAAACTTTTTCCGACATCCTTCAACACCATGTGTGCGTTTTGGTTACCTCTTGTCTATTGGGGCTTTGTTATTCCTTAATTTTTTGATTGCTTGTTCTACTTCACTTTTAATGATCTCTGATTACGTTTCCATGTTTTTCATAGCTCCTTCGTCTTCTTGTTGAATAGCTGGTCCTTGTAATTTCAATTCAAAAGAAAATTGGTTTAGAAAGTTTTAAAGGGAATAAATTGAGTTGCTTTCAGATCATTAATTTCCTGATATGTACCCTAAAGGGAGTGTACTAGAACAAGACTACTTGATTAAGTTTACATTATTGCTAATCTGATATCACTAATTTTCCTCCAAATTAGACTATTACTTGTCAGCACTCCAGTATTATCATATCTAACATTTCATTCTTCTAAGGCATTTCTGACTGAATCAATCCATCTAGACCTTGATCTTTCGCTGGGTCTTTTCTCTGCCATCTTTGCATCAAACACCTGTTATGCTGCACCTTTTCTCACCCATTCTGTTTAAGTGACCAATATCAGATTAGATTATTAGCCTTTCTTACACATTCGTGAATGCAAACATTGAAAAGTAACTTCCTAATATCTTCACATTTTTATTATGATTCTGCCATTGATGGCCATCTGTTTAGGCTCCTAATTTTTTTCAGAATCTATCTTGTATACTGCTAGTTTGGTTGTTTGGCTAATTTCTTTCTTATCCCACATAAATTTATTTAGTTGGTTCTCTGCCATATCAGCTTTGCTTATTCTGTTGTCTATATCCAAAGTTAATTTGCCATCTCCATTAAAAACTGTCTAAATTGCTGAGATATTTGCATTTCAGCAAATATTTCATATTACATAGCAAATATTGCTGAAATGAATGCAGCTGAATTTTTCCATGTTCCTGCATATTTCGTAATTTCAGTCTTTTTATTACTGATTTTTATGCCACGTTTGTTACAGCTGTTCTTCAGTTGGTTAGAGAATCCTGGAGACTTGCACTGGATATGTTTAGGAGTATGCCTACATAAAGTCAAACTAAGTTTGATATCTCTAATTCTCATATCAGTTTTAATGTCATTTTCTTCCATAACGTGATTAATGTCATTTTCTTCCATAACGTGATCCATATAAATGAAGAAGAGTGGAGATAATGTGCAGACAAGTCTTACACCTGAGTTCATTTACCCCATAACATTTTGAAAAGTTGTTCTGTGAGCACTTTGTCACATGCCTTTTTCCAGATCTTCAAAACTTAAGATTGTTGTAATATTCCCGTTATTTCTCATCTATTTGTTGTAAAGAGAAAATTTGATCTTGACAACATCATTTGGCCAAGTTTCTTCAGTTTTTGTATCGCCTTTATCATCTTTGATTCCTTTTTAGTATACTCTTTCTACCATTTCTAAGCTATTTCAGTAGTCCCAGAACATTTTACCACTTTCCTGATATGTCTGCTGTATTCTTACTGAAATCTTCAGATGACTTGTTTAGCTACTTCTGCACATAGCTCTTAGATATTATCTCTGTATTCTTTTAGGGCATCTACCAACTTTCTTGCTAGAATCTCTCAGTGTGCTTTCTTCTTTTCCAGGTTGCTTCTTTAAGTTATAGTGTCCACTGTGGTGTTCTTATTTTTCTATCCTTTCAGACAACTTCATTCTTCAGAGTTTGCCACTTAGATTCAACCGTTTAGTTCTTGTTTTTGAAATTTTTCATTTTTTCCTGAATAATGTTTTGTGTTAGTTGAGTTGACAGTTCACCTGTAAAAGCTGTTCAACTTTAATTCTTAAAGCTTTCTTGCATGCTCTTCTTTACAGCGTGACATTCTTTTTTTTTTTTCCCCCTTTTTAAAAGTAAGTGATGATCGCATTCAAATCCTTGGGTATACTCTGATATCCTGGCATGAAGATGTCACGCTCACCGATAGCAGTCAATGAGGCTTTTCTTAATTTTTGTCTTCTTGACTTTAACTTTTGTACATCCTTTACATTGGAGTATAGTGTTAGTAATGACTAGTCTGTATCCTGAGAAGAAATTCACAGATGCTTGCTATTACTATTAGGCCTTTTTCTTCAAACTTTATCTGAACAGAGTAAGAAACAAGTCCCACCAGACATACAGTAACTGAACTCTAGTAAGGACTTTTTCTTTGTCACATGCCTACTCTAATAATGAAAATTTCCTCTACCTCTTCCTTAACCTTTTGTGTGACCATAGATACAGATAAGTTTCATAGTCTATTTCCCAGTTTGAAGTTTGCTCACATAACTACTGAAATGGCCTTCATTCAAGAAGTTCATGTTTGTTGAATGCAATTATTACTCCTTCCTTTTTTTTTATCATTATTATCTGAATATAACATCCTATACTTAATAGGATTTCACCTGTTTTTGTCTGAGTAATGCCAGCTGTGTCCATGCTGTACTTTTTCAGTTCCGCTGCAATTTTGATTTAATTTCCATTAATGCTTCTTACGTTGATGGCTCCAATTCTTCTGATGTTGAGTTTGTTCTTCCAAGGCGAACAGTAGAATGAAAGATAAAAATATTATTCAAGAAAAAAATAAGTTTATAAACAAGAACAAAACCTTTGGGACTCATTGACAGAATCTAAAGAAAATATTGATTCAGTCAGAGAAGCATGTGGTGCAGTTGTCTGCAAGGGAACAAAATCACTGCACCATTCAGGAAGTTAGCGGCATTTGTGGAAAAGAAAGCATATTGAAAGTTCCTTTGGGAAAAGTCAGCACGTACTATGAAACGATGCAGAGAAAATTGCAAAATAGCAACCTGAGATTTTTATTGTAAGATGCTATTGAAAAAGCTTAGAAATAGAGAAAAGCATATATTAAAATATGACATGAAAACAGAAGATATATTCTAAATGTCTGAAGTAATTCATTTGAAAGATTGCTAAATTAAGTAATAGAAAATATTCAAGAGAAATGTAATCTGAGTATATAACACTACTACTACTTCAAGTAGAACAAAGCCACCAAACATCTAAAATGTGGAAACCAGCTGGTATGGATATTTGACCAGAAATGCTGAAATATGGAGGCAATTCAGAAGATTTGGTCAGACAGACAAATTCTGGATGATTGGATTAGAGCTCTTACCCATCTATAAAGGAAACTGCATGTGATAATTACAGGTCAATTTATCTACTGAATGTTCCAATGCAACATACTTGAGAAGAGGCTAAGAAAATTGTGGAAGAGAAACTTAGAACAAGCTGGATTCAGGCTTAAATAGAGGTTGTCAGAAAGAGATATTCACTTTAAGACAAATAGTTCAGAAAGTATGGGTATGCAAAGATCTGAATTGGTTTTATAGATCTGGAAAACACATGACAAGATGCCAAGGACTGTTGCAGTTATAGGGCATCTTGTACTAAAACATTGGAGTACAAATATGTGCTCTAGTACAAGGACTTTCTAGTACTGAAGTACAAGGAAAGCTGTTAGTTATATGATGCAAATACAACATTGCATGAGGTAACACATAGTCTATGGAAGATGGTTTGATGTAAAATCAGGTTCAAGACAAAAGTACACATTATCATTAATGTTGTTCATCTGTGTGGATGAACAACAACTATGAAGGAGAGTGGCATTTGTAATAAAAAAATAAATAAATAAATAATAATAAAAGAGACTCTATGAAAATAGGAAGAAGCATGTAAAACATTTCAGCTATTTAGACATAGTTTTTAGTGAAAATGGAAAATTAAATATATAAAGAGAATAAGTACAGGTGGTATTGAAGGGGAAACAGTTGAATAAATATTGTATAGAATAAGAAATTAGCCAAAACACTAAATCAGCAGTATTCAAATCAGTTTTAAATTATGGAGCTGAGAGCTGTGTTAGAAGTACAACAGTTAAGACTAGACCTGAGATATGAGTTTTAAGAAAAATTAGGAAAGTGAGCAGATGGTATGAATAGCAGAATCATATTAAATATAAAGATATCAGGAAAGAACTTGACATTGTTAGCATCCAGAGAGATGAGCAGGGCTAATCTCAGGTAGTTCCATCCATTATCAGAATGGAATAGGAAAGGCTGGCAAAATAAGTGTTTTGATAGAAAAGGCCCAGAGGAAGATAAATATCTTGGTAGATTGATGCTGTTACAAGTGCCTTTAGCAGGTCAAAATATAAGATATGACAGTACTGACAGATGGAACTAATTTTGAGGAAAATTGTCAATGGAAGTTGGTAACGTAAACTTTTCATGTGGTACCATTATCATGGTATCCTGCATCTTCTGAGAGTACAGTAAACCCTTGCCGAATGCAGGGGGGTTATGTCATTAATACATTGTGTGCACGGCAAAATCGCATTCTGCAAAGTTAACTTTCTATGGAAAAAAATGTGTTAGGTATAGTTCAAATTAAGAAAGTATGTATGTATAATTTAAACTAACCTGAATATTGTTGTAATTATAAGGGAAAAATGAAACAAATGTTAATTGAAATGATTTTTATTACTGCTTAATAAGTAGGTACATGATACAATTATTTTTTTAAAAAGCTAGTGATTTTTGCTTGGGACAATGACTGAAGCAACTCTTTAAAAGTTAGGTGGTAAGGAGCGCAGAGTTTTTCAATGCCTTTCATAAAGTGTCCTTTTCTTTCTTCATTTGGGCCAATCTCGATTGCAATATCAGACAGTTCCTGTGCCTTTTTTGACAATTCGTTTAACTTCTTGTAAGTTAAAGGCACTTTATCTTCTTCTTCACTATCGCTGCTTTCACTGTCAGCTGGTGTTACAAGATCATCCATTTCTTCATTCGTTATTTCTTGATTAATTCTTTGACTTCTCCTTCTTCCATATCTGAAAATCCTTCGCCGCCAATTGCTTTTGCAATTTGTACAATTTCTTTGGCTTCATTTTCAATCGATTGAAATCCTTTAAAATTGTTGACAACTTCTGGCCGGAGCTGATGCCAGCAAGCATTCAATGTTGATGAATTCACTTGTTTCCATGCAAGTTTAATCATTTCTATGCAGTGGCTTATGTTGAATTGCTTCCAAAATGCCATTAACGTGTCATGCTTTCCTTCGTCTAGTACTTTATTTGCAGAGGTGTAAAGATGCCTGACATAATAGGCTTTGAATGCTTTTATGATCCCTTGATCCATTGGTTGGATTAAGGAAGTGGTGTTAGGTGGGAGGAATAAAACCTCTACATTTGGATGCAATGTTGTGTGAGGGCTTCAGCATCGTGTCCTGGAGCATTATCGAGAATTAGGAGAACTTTAAAGCACAGGTTTTGCTGTTCTAAGTAATGTTTGACTTCTTGAACGAATGAATTTTCAAACTAGTTATTAAAGAGAGCTTTTGTTACCAAGCTTTTCTATTCCGCTTCCACACAACGGACAATTGCTCAAAATTTTTTCCCTGCAATGCATGAGGCATTTTAGATAGATTAAATGAGCAGAGGCTTGCACTTGAAGTCGCCTGATGCATTTCCATAAAAAAGCAAAGTGAGTCTATCCTTAAAAGCTTTAAAACCTGGGGCAACCTTTTGTGTCTTTGTGATGTAGGTTCGTTGTCCCATTTGCTTATAAAATAGGCCCGTCTCATCCGCATTGAAAACTTGTTGCGGAACCTAGCCCCTCTCTTCAATGAATTTCAAAAATTGGGGTTTGAATTTCTCTGCTACTTCTTTATCTGCAGAGCCAGCTTCTCCCTGAAGCTTTACATTGTGCAAATTAAAATGATGCTTAAAGTTTTCAAGCACAGTTAGCCTAGTGGCCATGCACTTCGCAACCATATGCCTGGGGAAGGAGTGTCCTAGGTTCGATTCCCGTCGGTGACGTGAGGAGCTGAAGGATCTTCCTCAGCCATAGCCAAATTAGCCAGTCTTGGGCAGGGTTTTTTACCCAGCAGGGTTTTTTACCCAGTTTATTCTGGGGTTTTTCATCCCGCAAAGCAGGCAAACTGGCCTTGAGAACTCAACACTACAGGCCATAGGATACACCGGGGCATATGGCTGACCACCTTATCCTGTAAACGGAGTGAGGTCCGATGATCAATGGACCCTCGACACTGCAAAGTAAAAGAGGGTATAAGGAAGAAGTTTTTAAGCCAACCTTGGTTGCTTGAAAGTCAATTTTCTCTGACGATTGACCATCTTTATTTAAAATGAAAGAAAACAAATCTAAAGTTTTGTTTCGAATAACAACACCATCCACACCTGAGCCTTTTTTGTTTACTTGATTGTCAGTCCAAGCTATTAATATTTTTTCCGTATTTTCCAATTGCAGAATTCTTCTTGAAACTTGAGCAACCTTTGCCAAAGTATCTCCTGAAGCTTTGACACTAGACCGAATCTTTTCTTCATTCTCCCGTATTGTTCTTATGCTTGATTCATTTATAGCTAGTTCTCTTGAAAGCGATGAAACATCTGTACCATTTTTCAACTTATCTAAAATTTCAGTTTTCTGAGATAATGTCAAAACTTTGTCTTTTTGCTGCTTTATCATCTTCATTCTTCCTCTTAGATGTCATATTGAATTTTTGAAATTAAAAGAAATGCAAAAGGAGAAGAGGATAAACACTGATAAATACGTGATTACGGCTCTGCTAACGTGAGTGAAATGATCGCAACTTGGCCTGGGTCACTTGGGCAGCACCAAGCAGGGTTGCCTGCCAACGCTCTGCAGTGTACTGCGTATGAATGAAATTCTAGCATTGGAAACAATTAAGATAATGTGTATGTGCAAAATCGCGTTCTGCAAATCTCCGCTCGGCATGGGTTCACTGTACATATTGGAAATTTGATGAAATAACTTCAGCTAATGCTGTGAGTGTATTGTGGATCACTTGTGTCATGTGAAGCTTTTCATATATAACATTTGTGTCCTGCTCTTAAAAGTAAAGATACTTGTATAAAGGTATCTGAAATAGCTATTTTTATTTTTTTTTTAATTTAATTTTTTTTATTGATCTGCACTTCACGAATGCTAAGTATTATTGACTCAGCATTAAAATGCTTTGATATGCATTAATAAGCACTATTTGCAACTGCTTTTTCATAATTTTTGTCAAAATATTCACTTGGTCACTTACTTGAATGGTGTTCAAATCAGTTTTAAATTATGAAGCTGAGAGCTGTGTTAGAGGTAAAACAGTTAGACTATACCTGAGGTATTGAGTTCTAAGAAAAAATTGCTAATTTGTTAACCCAGTAATTTATTTTATGGGAGAACTTGAATGTAGGCTGAGGTAGTTTAAGTCTGTTCTATTTAGGTTAGTATAATGATTCATGTGCATGATCGAACAAATCAAAATAGGTGCAGTGCTAGAGCAAATGTAGAGTTAGACGTAAGTTTCTATGGTTTAGCAGTTCTGTGGGGAGTTTGGGTCTTAATTGCTTATTTTTATTAAACTCCATAATTATATTATAATGTGGGCTCAATACTGAAAACCTTCACAAATGTAGAGCTGTTGCACAATCCTGCACTCCAAGTCATGTAGCTTTCGTGAAGCTAAATGACTTGGGGCATACCTATTTAGTCATTGCATTGGTACCAATTGTGTTGAAAGGCAGTGCTCTCTGGAGTTGATTTTGTATACTTTTATGATGCAATGGCTTTGGCAATAAGACCACTAGAATGAAAGCATAAAAGTGCCACTGAGACTGCCCAGATGCTGCTTCTTGTGTCATACCATTCAGACGTGATGTGTAGGCACCAAATCTTCCACAGGTGACTTAGGTTTAGTGATCTAGGTGTCATGATTAGAAGAGCAGCCATATTATGATCTGACTCATTTCACTCCATACCAGTCATTTCAGTCTTCTGAAATCTAAATTTAAATCTAAGTTTTAAATCTAGAACTCTATGCAAGGAACCAAACAGGGAATTTTTTTCAAGCCACTTGAGGTCTCTACTATCAGGTTGGTAGTTTTGCACCAGGCAGCAGAATTCATTGCCACCTAAAGACATCCACAATCATCCATGCCCAGAATGAGATTATTAACTTCCAGCCTTATTGGCTGGAGAGCTAAAGTGCTATCTGTTGGCAGTGCATTATCAGAATCAGAAACACCTAAACTACTGTAAAAAATCTTATGTTTAGCCCAACCAAAGACTGATACTATGAACAAAATCTGACATTGCATTTCTGCTGTTTTAGTTTCACATTTATGTCATTAACAGATTTTTCATTTACATACTACATAATGCAGTACCATAACATTTTCAGCTTATGGGAGATACTTCATGCGCTACAGTACAGTATGAATTTATACCTGGCTACCCTTTTTTTTCAACATGATAAAATCCTTATGACATCATATGACTAGTGATTTTGTAGTTCATTTTCTTATTAACTTAAATTGTAGAATTTAACTCTATAATTTAACCAAAACACAATATGCTTTGGTGTACTGCTCTGGGATATCAGAACTGAAGGTGATGTAACTCCAGAGTATGATTATATAGGAATTTATCTTATTTCACAGGGGATGCTTCACCTATATTTTTTGTCATAAAACGAATACAAGTAGCAGAAATAAAATTCTTGCTAATAGTATTCAATCATATTGAAAATTACTTTGTATTATAAATATTGGATTTTTATATTAAGTTGCTGGTGAAGTCCATGACACCTATAAGATTCTCACACTGAATCCTGCCAATAAGACAGACTTCTTGTAGGCCTGAAGTAACTTGAAAAAGTTTCATGTTTGGTCTCTTAGAGGAAGTATTCCAGACTATGGAAAAAAAAATAATAAATCAAAAATATATATAAAATTGATTAAAAAATTATCCTTAGCCCACCAATAATACTAAATACACCCTCTGTCCAAAAATAAACTAAATTTTTCGATTTAGTTTATTTCGACAACAAAAATATACTTGTCGAAAGCGGCAACCTTCATTAGTGTTGTCAACTGTTTATGACATTTGCTTCATTAGAAGCAGAGTTAGTGACTGTGTGTGTTTTGACGAACGGTCAGAAAATGAGTTTCAAACAGAGCTGCGATTGACTTTTGTATTAAACTTGGTAAAAGTTTTACCAAAATGCGTCAAATGCTTCAAAAAGCATACGGTGATGAATGCTTATCCTGCACTCAAGTTTAAGAGTGGTTTAAGCGATTTCAAGGTGGTCGTGAGACGCTTGAGGACGACGAAAATCCGGGCCATCCAAAAACTGGACTGAGCAAAGTTAACATCCAAAAGGTACGCGATTTCATCAAAGAAAACCCGAAATCATCTGCGAGATTGATTTGAAGATGAATTGGGAATTCCAAAATCAACTGTGCACATTTTGACCGAGAGTTGGGCCTTCGTAAATTGAATTCATGATTTGTTCCCCACAAGTTGACCAACGACCAAAAAATGTATCGAACTGAACACTGCAAGGACCTCATTAAAACTGCTTGTAAGGACTCTAACTTCATTGAAATGATTGTTACTGGTGACGAAACGTGCCGTTTTGAGTATGAGCCTGAAACAAAGCACCAGTTTGTTTCTACGATTCCAAGGGCGTTATCCACAAAGAATTCGTTCCGCCTGGCCAAACAGTCAATGATGAGTTTTATCTCTAAGTTTTGAAGTGATTGATAGCGAGAATTCGTCGCATACGGTATGAATATCGTGATGCAGGCAGCTGGTCACTTTTGCACAATAATGCACCATCTCATTGTGCGAACATTGTTAGACAGTTTTTGAGCAAAAACCAAGTTTGTGTGTTGGATCACTCGGTGTATTCACCTGATTTAGCACCCTGTAACTTTTTCTCTCCATGACTTCATTGGTCAATGAAAGGAAAGCGATACAACCCCATTGAAAATGTTCAAGCGGTAGCAACGACAACCCTCAACAGTATCCCAAAAACCGATATTAAAAACTAATTTAACGAATTAATTGACCGTGCCAAATGCTGTATCGAAGCTGAGGGAGAGTATGTTGATTGAATAAATGATTTGAATAATTATAATTGGCCCGTGTTTTATTTTCTATCAAAAGTTCGGTTTCTTTTTGGACAGAGGGTATACTATAGGTTTGCAAATAAATAAAAGACTTCATCTCTTTCGTACAGCATACTTACAATGCCAGCACTCAAAATTTAACCACTTTCAATAATATAAATTAAAGATGGCTTTATATTCTTGGTTTAATCCTTTATCCAAGCATAAGCCAGCAAATTTTGCTCCTGAAGTATTTTCATTTCATTCAGCATGAGATGCAAAAATTAAGGATGAAAAGATTTATGCAACATTGTTAAACAGGGTAGCAAAAAATTAAAGGCAAAATGAATATTTGATGGAACATATTTATTGAATAGATGAGCATGTATGTAAATTACAGGATCAATTACAGTTTAGTATCCAGATGCTTATTGCTTTCTTGATATTACAAGGTAAAATAAAACTATATACTGCATAGTGAAGCTGATGATTTAAATTGCATGCTATTTTGTAGATGTCATTGTTTTGTGAGCCAGTTGTTTTTATGAGGAACTGGTTTCTTCAGACGGAGTTATGTTTAAATTGCATGATTGTCTAATAGTATTGTTTATACACACACACAAATGTTAGCATTGCATTCATAAAATATCTATTTATGAATTTTATGTACCTATCATTAATTATTTTCTTAATCAATATTTATGTAATAACTGGTCTTATGTAATAACTGCTCTCTTGCATGTGTCAGGTACGAGTTTTTTTAGCATAGTAATGTTCACTGTGACTGAAAATATTTTTTATTTTTCTAGGCAAACGGACTTGCATGCATGGGTCGCTATGTAGCTGGATCAGTCAAAAGTGTAGCAGCAGCAAAGTCCAATTTTGTCCCTGTCCATTCTTATTAGTAACTTCTAAAAATATTGATATACTGCTTTAGTGCACAGCCTTCCTTTCCCCTTTTGCACTTATACTAATGCAATATATAACCAAGCACTTGTGAGAATGCCTTTATATTCTTGAAAAATTTATTTCCCCCCCCCCCCCCCCAACCCACTTCATGGTGCATGATATACTTTCTGCTTTTATTTTCTGTCATACATATGCATGCTTTATTCTACTTTACATTTTATGTATTGCCTTACTATTTTTCTATTTAGGCCAATGGGGAAGCTGCCCTTGGCAAGTATGGTGGTGGAGTTTCTGGGGCTGCAGCAGAAGATACCCTCTTTATCAAGGACCACGAATACTGAATATATGACTTAGCAATTTCATTTATATAGAAACTTTAATTCTTGTTTTCTGCTTAATGAGACAGGACAACTATACCTCCTGTAAATTGCTCTACATTCAGGAGCTTTCCATGCTGAATTATTCAATGTGTACAAATTATAGTTTATCCTCTGTAACATTAATTACTACACTCTGAAATAAAGTTGTTCCCTCTCAATCACAAGTGCATTTAAATTCTAGTGAATTCTTTTGTTGTGGATTTTTTAGAAAAGAATTTGAGATACTTTTAAAATACAAAATGAATGCAAAAAAGCTGTATAACTGAGAGGAGACTTCCCAATAGCCTTTAAAGGAATGCGGAGAACCAACCAGGGCTTCTGACCTCATGTCCAATCTTCACCTTCTTGTGGTGCTGCACCCTGTTGGGTGTCTGCCTGGATACTGAACGAACGAGGATGGGCTGGCAATTTGGGATTTAGCCTACAAAACTGTATTCCTATTGGTTAAACCAAAATACAAAATGATGGTACAACACGACAAAATTTCATGCCGGCTGGGGCGTCACCCAGTTAAACAAGGTCCCCTTTGTTTTCGCCAGGGAACCAGAGCGAACAGTGAAAAGCCAATGGAACAAATATGAAAATACGCCCCAACTCAACATCACCAGAGTTAAAGATCGGTACTATCAACATAAGAAGCCTGAATGGCAAAGAAATGGAGCTAGCTGAGGAATTAGATAAGTACCAGATCGACATAATAGGGATGGCTGAAACAAAAAAGACAAAAACTGGTGAGATCTTTCTGAGCAATAAATACAATATGTTATATTCAGGCAATGACAATCAAGGAAAAGGAGTAGCCATAGTATTCAGCACAAAATACGAGGCTCATCTTCTTGAATGGTAGGCAGTGTCAAGTAGAGTGATGTGGGCAAATATCAGAATGGGGAACTGGACAGTGAGACATTTGTGCCTATGATCCCACAGAAGGTTCTACAAAGGTAGAAGTGGAGGAATTTTTTAGGCTCTAGAGAAAGCTACTGACACAATGAAAAAGGAAAAGTTGGTCCTTGTTGGGGATATAAATAGCAGAGTAGGAAGTGATTGTCAGAAATACAAAAATGTTTTGAGGAAAATTTGGGGAAAAGAGCAAAGCTAATAATAATGGCAAATACCTGTTGGTTTTCTGCTCAAGACATGGATTGGTTATTACTAACACCATGTTCCAACATAAAAAATGTGCACAAATTCATATGGAGAGAAGAGGCAAGGAATAAGAAAAGTCTCATTGACTATGTTATTGTTGATAGTGATGTTTTCTTCCTGGTGCAGGACACCAGCATGTACAGAGGATTTGAAATTGGAAGCGATCACTATTTAGTCTTAAGCAGGATAAAATTGAATTTCATATTGAAAAGAATAACATGCAAGAAAGTTTTAAAGCGAATGAAAGTTGAGCAGCTCTCAGATATGAACTATAGACTAAAATACACAAAGATTATTGAAGAAAAACTGAAAGAGTTTCAGAACAGGAACGAAACCTTGGAGATCAGTGGCAAGCCTTGAAGAAAACCCCGATTGATTCAGCCAGAGAGGCATGTGGTGAGGTTGTCTGCAAGTATAGAAAAATCAGGACTCCATGGTGAAGGAAAAGAAGAAATCATATCAAAAGTTCCTGGCAAATAAGTCAGCTTGTGTTCTTAGAGAATACAGAGACAAATGCAAGAATGCTAAACACTGTGTAAAACTAGCTAAACAAAAGTCACGGGAGGACTTTGTCAAGAACATAGAAAATAAATATCAAGAAGGTGGCAAGATATTCTGGAGGTTGTTGAAGAAGCTTAGAAATGGAGGAAAGAGTGCTATAAAAGGAGTAAGAGATGACAAAGGTGGCATGAAAACTGGAGAAAAAGATATCCTAGAAGTATGGAGTAATTACTTTGAAAAACTGCTAAATGAAACAAGCAGTTATGAGCACAGTGGTAAAAAACACTGACCAGGCATGTAGGCAGGAATACATAGCCATACTTGAAGTAGAAAAAGCCATGAAAGGCTTGAAATGTGGAAATGCAGCAGGAGTAGATGATATTCAACCAGAAATGCTTAAGTATAGTGGTATAAAAGTCTTACAGTGGCTGCACTGCATAGTTCAGAAGGTGTGGACAGACAGATGAATTCCCAGTGATTGGAGCAGAGCTCTAATAGTACTCGTATATAAAAAGGGAAATAAAACTGAATGTGAGAATTACAGCGGTATTTCCCTAATGAGCGTTCCTGGCAAGATTTATGCAAGTATACTTGAGAAACGGTTGAGAAGAATTGTGGAAGAGAAGCTTGGTGAAGAACATGCTGGATTCAGGCTAAATAGAGGCTGTCAGGATCAGATCTTCACTTTACGAGAAATAGTTGAGAAAGTATGGGAATATAACAAAGATCTATATTTAATTATTTAAAATAAAGAGCCAATAAGCTTCATATCAGCAATGTAAACATTATTTAAATTAAGGAGAAATCTGAAAATAAACCCCAACTCAACATCACCAGAGTTAAAGATCGGTACTATCAACGTAAGAAGCCTGAATGGCAAAGAAATGGAGCTAGCTGAGGAATTAGATAAGTACCAGATCGACATAATAGGGGTGACTGAAACAAAAAAGACCAAAACTGGTGAGATCTTTCTGAGCAATAAATACAAAATGTTATATTCAGGCAATGACAATCACGGAAAAGAAGGAGTAGCCATAGTATTCAACACAAAATACGAGGCTAATCTTCTTGAATGGCAGTCAGTCAGTCTCAAGTGGAGTAATGTGGGCAAATATGAGAATGGGGAACTGGACAATGAGACCTATTTGTGCCTATGGTCCCACAGAAGGTTCTACTAAGGTAGTAGAGGAATTTTTTGATGCTTTAGAAAAAGCAACTGACACAATGAAAAAGGAAAAGTTGTTCCTTGTTGGGGATCTAAATAGCAGAGTAGGAAATGATTGTGAGACATACAAAAATATTTTGAGAAAATTTGGAGAAAAGAGCAAAGCTAATAATAATGGCAAATATCTGTTCGATTTCTGCTCAGGACATGGACTGGTTATTACTAACACCATGTTGAAACATAAAAATGTGCACAAATTCACATGGAGAGAAGAGGCTAGGAATAAGAAAAGTCTCATTGACTATGTTATTGTTGATAGTGATGTTATCTCCCTAGTGCAGGACACCAGAGTGTACAGAGGATTTGAAATTGGAAGTGATCACTATTTAGTCTTGAGCAAGATAAAATTGAATTTCATGTTGAAAAGAATAACATGTAAGAAAGTTTTAAAGCGAATAAAAGTTGAACAGCTCTCAGATGTGAGCTGTAGACTAAAATACACAAAGATTATTGAAGAAAAAATGAGAGTTTGAGAACATGAATCAAACCTTGGGGATTCAGTGGCAAACTCCGAAGAAAACATTGATTGATTCTGCCAGAGAGGCATGTGGTGAGGTTGTCTGCAAGGATAAAAAAATCAGAACTCCCTGGTGGACACAGAAAATTAAAGAGGCAGTGAAGAAAAAGAAGAAAGCATACCAAAAGTTCCTGTCAAATAAGTCAGCTTGTGCTCTTAGAGAATATAGAGACAAATGCAAGAATGATAAACACTGTGTAAAACTAGCTAAACAAAAGTCATGGGAGGACTTTGGCAAGAATATAGAAAATAAATATCAAGAAGGTGGCAAAATATTTTGGAGGTTGTTGAAGAAGCATAAGAATGGAGGAAAGAGTGCTATAAAAGGAATTAGAGATGATAAAGGTGACCTGAAAACGGGAGGAAAAGATATCCTTGAAGTATGGAGTAATTACTTTGAAAAACTGCTAAATGAAACAAGCAGTGATGACAGCACAGTGGTAAAAAAAACAATTACCAGGCATGCAGTCAGGAATAACATATCCATACTTGAAGTAGATAAAGCCATCAAAGGCTTGAAATGTGGAAAGGCAGCAGGAGTAGATGATATTCGACCAGAAATGCTGAAGTATGGTGGTATAAAATTCTTACAGTGGATGCACTGTAAAGCCTGGCCAGAGGGACGAATTCCCGATGATTGGAGTAGAGCACTCATAGTACCCTTATATAAAAAGGGAAAGAAAATTGAATGTGAGAATTACAGAGGTATTTCTCTACTGAGTGTTCCTGGCAAGATCTATGCAAGTATACTTGAGAAACGGTTGAGAAGAATTGTGGAAGAAAAGCTTGGTGAAGAACAAGCTGGATTCAGGCCAAATAGAGGCTGTCAGGATCAGATCTTCACTTTACGACAAATAGTCTAGAAAGCATGGGAATATAACAAAGATCTGTATTTAAGTTTTGTCGATCTGAAAAAGGCATATGGTGCCAAGAGAGAAGCTATTCAATACGCTGCAGTTATATGGTGTCAATGGGGCATTATATCAAGCAATACTTAGTCTTTATTTGAGTTGTAAGTCACCAGTTAGAAATAAAGGAAGTACAGGAAGATGGTTTAATGTTAAATCTGGTGTGAGACAAGGATGTACATTATCCCCTCTGTTATTCATTATCTATGTGGATCACATTATGAAGGAAAGTTGTATTAAACATGATATCAAAATTGGAGATGCTAATGTCAGCTCTTTGCTTTATGCTGATGATGTTATACTTCTAAATAAATCCGCTACAAGTCTGCAAGATTCTGACTAAATTGAATAGCTGTTGTAATAGATATGGTATGAAGGTCAGCAATAAAAAGACAAAGACAATGAAAATAGGCAGAGTCATTGAAAATGTCAACTGTGTTTTGAATGGAAAACCTGTGGAACAAGTAAAACATTTCAGCTATTTAGGCACGATTTCTACTGAAGATGATAAATTAAATATAGAAATAGACAACAGAATCAGCAAAGCTGGTATGGTCGGAAGTCAATTGAATAAATTCATATGGTATAAGAGAGAAATTAGTCGGAACACTAAATTAGCTGTATACAAGAGTTTTCAAACCAGTTTTAACTTATGGATCTGAGAGCTGGGTCAGAAGTAAAACACTTGACCAAAGACTAGAGACCAGGAGATATGAGAGTCCTGAGAAAGATTATAGACGTGAATGGATGGCATCAATGGCAGTATCATATTAAAAATGAGAATATTAGGAAAGAACTTGACATTGTCAGCATCCAGGAATGCGTTAGCAGAACTAATCTCAGGTGGTATGGTCACTTAAACAGAATGGGCGAGGAAAGATTAGCAAAACAGTGTTCTCTGCCAGGTTGGCAGCAAAATGACCCAGAGGAAGACCAAGATATAGGTGGATTGATATGGTACAAAGTGCTTTAGACGATAGAAATATAAGATCTGATAATGTCAGAGTCTTGACAAGTAACAGACTGATTTGGAGGAAAATTGTAGATAGGAAGTTAGTAATGATGCAATTTTTTTCATGTAGTACTATCATATCCTGTACACCCCTTGAGGGTACCTGGCAGGAATTTGATGATGATGAGATATTGAATCTCACATTGTTTTAAAACTGAATGAGAAACTGAGAGCAGAATCAAAGAGATTCATGCCGAATATAGTAACTATAAAGGTATCGGCGATACTAGCGTAAGTTAAAGTACGTAGTACAAACTAGGGCAACTTGTAGCAAAGGTGGGTAAAGGTCTGATCCTTATTCTTAGTATTTCCCATAATGTAAAACATCTCCTAGGAGATATATGATATTATACATTATGGTGCGAGGTCACTACCCAGACTGGTTTCGAACTTTATTGAGATCTCATCAGTGAGTAGCTAGACCAAATTGTATAGCAGAGTTTATAAGTTCTTTTCGCTATATCCTTAGTATTATACTTGGTCAAGCTACTCATTGATTCGATCTCAATAAAGATCGAAACCGGTCTGGGTAGTGATCTCCCACCATAATGTATAACATCATATATCTCCTAGGAGATGTGTTTTACATTATGGGAAATACTAAGTATACTGATCAGAGCTTTACCCGCCTTTGCTATGGGTTGCCCTAGTTTGTACTATGCACTTGAACTACGTGCTTTAGCTTATGCTAGTAGTCGACAATACCTTTATAGTTACTATATTTGGCCTGAAACTCTTTGATTCCGATCTTTGAGTTTCTTATTTAGTTTTAAAACAATGTGGAATTTAATATCCCCATAATTTAAATAATCTATATTTAAGTTTTGTCGATCTGCAAAAGGCATATGACAAGGTGCCAGGAGAGAAGCTATTCAATACGCTACAGTTATATGGTGTCAATGGGGCATTATATCAAGCAATACTTAGTCTTTATTTGAGTTGTAAGTCATCATCATCAAATTGCTGATACGTACCCTCAAGGGGTGTACAGGATATGACAGTACTACATGAAAAAAATTACATCATTACTTCCTATCTACAATTTTCCTCCAAATCAGTCTGTTACTTGTCAAGACTCCAACATTATCAGATCTTATATTTCTCTCGTCTAAGGCACTTTGTACCGTATCAATCCATCTATATCTTGGTCTTCTTCTTCTGGGTCGTTTTTCCTGCCAACCTGGCAGAGAACACCTGTTTTGCTAATCTTTCATCGCCCATTCTGTTTAAGTGACTATACCACCTGAGATTAGCTCTGCTAATGCATTCCTGGATGCTGACAATGTCAAGTTCTTTCCTAATAACCTCGTTTTTAATATGATATTGCCATTGATGCCATCTGTTCATGCCTCTAATCTTTCTCAGGACTCTCATATCTGTGGTCTTTGGTCAAGTGTTTTACTTCTGACCCAGCTCTCAGATCCATAAGTTAAAACTGGTTTGAACACTGTCTTGTATACAGCTAATTTAGTTTTCCAACTAATTTCTCTCTTATTCCATATGAATTTATTCAATTGACTTTATCATACCAGCTTTGATTCTGTTTTGTCGATTTCCATATTTAATTTACCATCTTCACTAAAAATCGTGCCTAAGTAGCTGAAATGTTTTACTTGTTCCTCGTTGACAACACAGTTGACATTTTCAACAATTCTACCTATTTTCACTGTCTTTGTCTTTTTAATGCTGACCTTCATACCATATCTATTACAACAGTTATTCAATTTAGTCAGGGAATCTTGCAAACATGTAGCTGATTTATTCAGAAATATAACATCGTCTGCATAAAGCAAAGAGCTGACATTAACATTCTCCAATTCTGATATCTTATTTAATACCACTTTCCTTCATAATGTGATCCATATAGATAATAACAGAGGGGATAATGTACATCCTTGTCTCACACCAGATTTAACATTAAACCATCTTCCTGTACATCCTTCAATTCTAACTGCCGACTTACAACTCAAATACAGACCAAGTATTGCTTGATATAATGCCCCAATGACACCATATAATTGTAACGTATTGAATAGCTTCTCTCTTGGCACCTTGTCATATGCCTTTTCCAGATCAACAAAAGTTAAATACAGATCTTTGTTATATTTCCATGCTTTCTTGATTATTTGTTGTAAAGTGAAGATTTGATCCTGACAACCTCTATTTGATCTGAATCCAGCTTGTTCTTCACCAAGCTTTTCTTCCACAAATCTTCGCAACCATTTCTCAAGTATACTTACATAGATCTTGCCAGGAACACTCAGTATGGAAATATCTCTGTAATTCTCACATTCAGTTTTATTTCCCTTTTTATATATCGACACTATTAGAGCTCTACTCCAATCATCAGGAATTTGTCTCTCTGTCCAGGCTTTCTGAACTATGTAGCGGAGCCAGTGTAAGACTTTTATACCACCATACTTCAGAATTTCTGGTTGAATATCATCTACTCCTGCTGCCTTTCCACATTTCAAGCCTTTGATGGCTTTTTCTATTTCAAGTATGGATATATATTCCTGACTGTATGCCTGTTGGGTGTATTTTACCACTGTGCTATCACTGCTTGTTTCATTTAACAATTTTTCGAAATACTCTGGTGTCCTGCATCAGGAAGAAAACATAACTATCAACAATAACATAGTCGATGCGACTTTTCTTATTCCTTGCCTCTTCTCTCCATGTGAATTTGTGCATATTTTTATGTTGGAACATGGTGTTAGTAATAACCAGTCCATGTCTTGAGCAGAAAACCAACAGGTATTTGCCATTATTATTAGCTTTGCTCTTTTCTCCAAATTTTCCCAAAATATTTTTGTATGTCTCACAATCATTTCCTACTCTGCTATTCATATCCCAACAAGGACCAACTTTTCCTTTTTCATTGTGTTAGTTGCTTTTTCTAAAGCATCAAATTCCTCTACTTCTACCTTAGAACCATTTGTATGACCATAGGCACAAATAAGTCTCATTGTCCAGTTCCTTATTCTCATATTTGCCCACATCACTCTACTTGAGACTGCCTGCCATTCGAGAAGATTAGCTTCGTATTTTGTGTTGAATACTATGGCTACACCTTCTTTTCCTTGATTTGTCATTGCCTGAATATATCATTTTGTATTTATTGCTCAGAAAGATCTCGCCAGTTTTTGTCTTTTTTGTTTCAGCCACTCCTGTTATGTCGATCTGGTACTTATCTAATTCCTCAGCTAGCTCCATTTCTTTGCCATTCAGGCTTCTTATATTGATAGTACTGATCTTTATCTCTGGTGATGTTGAGTTGGGGTGTGTTTTCAAATTTGTTCCAGTAGGTGACTTTTCACTGTTCACC
This sequence comes from Typopeltis vanoorti, assembly GCF_054136105.1. Taxonomy (NCBI): domain Eukaryota; kingdom Metazoa; phylum Arthropoda; class Arachnida; order Uropygi; family Thelyphonidae; genus Typopeltis; species Typopeltis vanoorti. Next base: position 30,721,536 of record NC_143564.1, on the reverse strand, counting down.
CTGGTTCCCTGCGAAAACAACGGGGGGCTTTGTTTAACTGGGCAACGCCCTAGCTAGCATGAAATTGTCATGTTGTACCATCATTTTCTATATTGATTTAAGCCAATAAGAATACAATTTGGTCAGCTAAATGCCAAATTGCCAGCCCTTCCTTGTTTGCTCAGTATTCAGGTAGATACCCAACAGGGTTCACTGCGAGAATGTGAGGATTGGACATTAGGTTCTCCTTATTCCTTTAAAGGCTATGTGGAGGTGTCCTCTCGGTTATATATCTTAGATATAAGAAATTAAGTGTTGCGAAGTTGTTCTGAGCAGACAAAGCCATGATTAAAGAACAAATGCAAAGTTCAGCAGGATTACCTATTAGTTTCTTTCTCCCAAGAAATGTATGTAGTGCAGTATGTGAATGGTAATTGTTTATGATATAATGATACATGTGGTGTACATTACTGCTCTCTGCCAGAATAATTAGTTTACTTATATGTGAAGGGAGAGTACAAATCCTACAATTTCCATCTAATGAGATGGAACTTAGACAGTTTTTAGTAAAGATGGCAAGTTAAATCTGTAAATAGACAACAGAATATGCAGAGCTGAGTAGCCAGTTGAATAAATTTATGTGGAATAAAAGAGAAATTAGCAAAAACACCAAACTAGCAGTATACAAGACGGTGTTCAAACCAATTTTACCTTATGAGAGTTGAGTTAGAAATAAAGCACATGATCAAAAGACTAGAGGTGCTTTAAGGCTCAAAAAGCGAAATCACTGGAAGACCTCCACAACATCACCTTTCAGGAATGTGGAGAACTGACTGGGCTTCTGCACCAATGTCTAATTCTCATCTTCATGTGGTGTACCCTATTAGTAGTGTTGTCCCAATTTACGATTTCTACTCTAATCTTACAAATTCCTTTTATCTATATTCTTCTAACTTCTATGCCCGAGATTTTACCCAAAACTTATACCAATATCTAAGTTATTGCTCCCCATATTATCCCTAATATTTGTATTTATACTGCGCCTTTTGGGATATTTAGTTTAGTTTAGGATATTACATACATAAACAAAGAGAAAGAACTCAAATATATCTGAAAGTGTAACTATTGCAGTCGTGACACTTAACTCGATTCTCAACTTAAATTTTCCGCGTGACTAAGTACAATATTTTCAAGTGGTTATCAACTGCACCATTTATGTTGTTATAAATAGGGAGAAAGTCAATCTCGAATATATCTCTTAGTATTTAAATATTATTGCAGTCGTGACTCTTTCTTTCCTCAACATTAAATTTCCCGTGTGATTAGGTACGATGATTTTAAGCGGTACATTGGATTAGCAACATCAGACAACTCTTTTATCATTGAACAAAAGGTTTAAGTTTCTAAACATGGTACAATTCAAATACTAAACTAAAATACTTATAGACTAACATTAAATCATTACAAGCAATATGGCTATTTGTGATTATGCCGCCATACACATTAATTCATAAATTCACCTGATGTGAACAAATTAGATCAATTCACACTATCTGATTTTTCATACTGAAGTAGATTAACAAATTATTCACTGCCAAAACATACTTTTTACATTTCAATTATTTTATACATTACATTAGGCATTCAATTCTTAGGATACGTAATTACTTAATTCACACTATTCCGTTATACCGTTATTTGCACCAACACACAATTATGTCGTTTAAATATCTTGTGCAATATAATAGACATGCAAAAATACCTTAGGACTCTAAATCATTCACAAATCTTTAACACTAGTCAATCTACACATAACACATTCTATCATATACTAAAGTCCTAGTATAACTTCAACAGTTCTGTATTGGAATCACGATACTTTTTTCAGACAAATTTCTAGCTAACATAGGTTATGATTTACAGTACCTTTCTTGAGCTCTTCGTATGGGCCTTTATTCTTTTCCAAACGAACCTCTGGTATAACTTCTTGTAACTCTGGAATACTTTAACACACACACATTTGCTCTACTATCAGCAACGAGGACATAGATCTCTTTACAGTTTTCTGCTTTGCGTAGTTATCACTAGCATCGAAACAAAGAAGAGCCCTCCTTTTCTAGGACTCTATGGCAATTTTTCCTTTGCTTCCTACTCGGGAAAACGGGAATCGAAATCCCGCTCACCTTCGTTTCCGTGTTGTGACGAGGAGATATCACTCTTGTCGCCACTCAGGAAAACCCCGTGAACTCCCCCGGAACCAAAACCAAACTCCAAGGCCAAAAGCGACTATCCAAAAAGAGTCCCTTCCAGGGGTTTACCAACCCTTTTATAGCTGCTCCCCTAACGGCACCTTTTCTTACTTCCTTTCTGCTCCTCCTACTTGTTTTTTAATCATCGACCAATTAGGGTGGCGTTTTCTCGCCAAACGTCATTTGATCGGCAAGCCCGATTTCAATGTTTCAATCCGGGGATCGGCCCTAAGCGATAGCTTTGCTTTTCTTGTGCTAGCCTGACTTAATCCCCTTTCAAACTTTTTCTGTGAATTCTACTTAATAACTTAATCTCTCACATAATGTATTTTATGACTCACCCCTTTCTACTTATTTACTTAACTCTCTCATTTTTAATCGTATTATAATATTAATCTATACTTTCCTTTGTTAGCTACTTATTTAGTTAGAATTCCTTATTTTAAGTCATATTACAATATTAATACATTCCTTCGTTTATCAGCTACTTTAACAACAACCCTTATGTTTTATACATATTACTGGATGCAAGAAATTTTCCATTAACCAATTCATTTTTTTTTTATGCAGGGGTGAGAATACTATATTCCTAAGATATCAGGTGTAACAGTAGGTATCTACTGGGTACTGAATGAACGAGGTTGAGATGGCAATTTGGAACTTAGCCAACCAAATTGTTTTCTCTCTGTTGGCATAGACCACAAATGCATATAATGATATAACATGAGATTTTATGTCGGCTGGAGCATTTCCTGGTTAAACAAGGTCCCTACTGTTTCATCAGGGAACCAGTGCAAACATTGAAACATTAGCTACTGGAATAAGCTAAAACTCAACATCTAGAAGTAGTCAGAACTGAAAATAGGAACCATTAATATTAATATAAGGAGTATTAATGGAAAGGAAATCAAATATGTGGAAGACCTGGAAAAGTACCATGTGAACATAATTGACATTACTGATACAAAGAAGAGAAAAACAGATGAGATCTTACTAATTAATAAGTATAAGATCTTATATTATTAAGACCCCATTGAGTCAAAGACTCACCTGGGAGGTCCTTTTATATTATACACACAGCTCATCATACCGTGCTTTAAACACACTCAAATTCTCTGCAGACACCACACTCTCAGGCAAGGCATTCCAATCATTCACAACTCTGCATGAAAAAAAGCCTCCTACTCACACCCTCTTTATACAGTTTCCAGGGTTGACCTCTGGGTCTCCCTTGATCTCCCACTATTTTCTGTAGAACCTGTCCGGCATTGATTCTATAACAATCCCTTACTAACTTGGGTCTCTATCATATCTCTCCTGTCTGCCAGACTGCAAGTTGCATCTTCTCACTCTTTCCTCATATTCAGCATTCCAGAGGTTTGAAATTACCTTAGTCAGTCGCCTCTGGACCCTTTCCAACATCTCTTCGTCCTTCTGAAAACCATGTGACCAAATCTGGGCACAATAGTCCATGTGTGGCCTAATCAAAGCCTCATACAATGGAACAAGAATCTCCCTACTTCCACAAGTCAGTGTTCTCTGCATCATTTCCAGAAGCCTTTGTGTTGTCTTCACAATTTTGGCGATGTGTCCCCTAAATTTCAGATCCTTATCCACTATCACCCCCCAGATCTCTTATTTCCTCCACCTCCGACAATATATCCTCACCAAGCATAAATTCTGCATCCCATCTTTGTTTTCCAAATTTTAAAACCTTACATTTTGCAACATTGAACTCGCATCCCCATTCCTGTGCCCAATCACTCAATTTATTCAAGTCAAGTCTTCTTGTAAGGCTACAACATCATCTCTACTCTTAATGGTTTGTCCCAACTTTGCATCATCTGCAAAAAAAAAAAAAAAAAAAAAAAATGAATATCATCACCAATATCATTAATATACAAGTTAAACAATAATGGCCCTAAAACAGACCCCTGAGGCACACCACTAGTAACTTTCATTTTTCTGGATATTGCTTCCCCATACACAACTTGTTGGTACCTATCAGATAGTCAGTCTCCAATCAGTGCACCAACATTCAGGCAATAATGATCAAAGAAAGGAAGGAGTAGTAATGGCATCCAACATTAAACATGAAGATAAACTTCTTGATTGGAAAGCAGTTTCAAGTAGTGATGTGGGCACATTTTGAAATGAACAATGAAACTTATTTGTGCCTGTGGTCCCACAGAAGGTTCTCCTGAAGAAGAAGAAGTGGAAGAATCTTTCAAGTCATTAGAACAGGTAGCTGACAAAAGAAAATGGATAAAGTGGTCCTTGTTGGAGATCTATACAACCAGGTAGGAAATGAATTTCACCAAGTACATAGGAAAATTTGGGGAAAAGGGAAAACCTAATAGAATGGTTTATTTGCTGGTTTTTGCTCAGGACATGAACTAGTGTGTCATTACTAACACAATGTTGAAGCATAAGAAATAAAGCCTCATTTACTATGTCATTTTTGATAGTGATATCTTCATTCTGGTTCGAGATGCAAGAGTGTACAGAGGATTTGAAATTGTGACCATTACTTAGTACTAAACAGGATAAAAATGAATATTACATTGAAAAGAACAGTATATAAGATATTTTTTAAAGAGGATTAAAGTTGAGCACATTTTATAGTCAAGTCTACAGCAGTTGATCTGTACAAACATTATTGAGAAAAAAAAAAAAAAATTAAACAGTTTGAAAACAAGAACTCAAACCTTGGAGTTTCGGTTGAAAATCCTGAAGACATTGATTCAGGTAGGGAAGTATGTGGTGAAGTTTTCTGTAAGGATAGAAAAATAAGAACAACCCTCCCCATAATGAACACAGGAAATTAAAAAAAAAAAAAAAAAAAAAAGAAGCAGTTCTGGATTGCCACCTTCCTGATATTTATTTTCTATATATTTACCAGTCTTTCCATGACTTTTGTTTAGCTACTTTTATACAAAGCTTTTCTCTCTATTCTTTTAGGGCTTCTGCTGACTTGTTTGCTAGGAATTTGGTATGCTTTCTTCTTTTCCATGACTGCTTATTTTAACTTCATGTGGTTCTTATTTTCTATCCTTACAGACAACTTTGCCATATATGTTCTCCAGCTGAATCAAGATCTATTTCAGAGTTTTCCAGTTGCTTCAAATTTTCTTTGATAATGTTTGTATAGTCAAGTCTAAAGTTTACCTGTAAAAGCTGAGGAAAGAATACTGTAAAAAGAATCGAAGACGATAAAGGCAATATGAAAACTGAAAATAAGGATATCCTAGATGTGTGGAGTTGTTACTTTGAAAGACTTAAATGAAATGAACAGTTGACAGAACCATACTACTACATTTTAAGAGGAGTGCATATCAATACTTGAGGTAAAAAAAAAAAAGCTATCAAAAACTTGAAATGCAAAAAGGCATTCTGCACTCCTGTGCCTATATTGCATAATTCGGAGGGCCTGGTCAGAAGGTTGAATTCCAGATTGGAGAAGAATTTCTCTATTAAGTGTTTTAGGTAAGATTTATGCAAACATACTTAAAAAGAGGTCTGTTGCCCAAACAAACTGGTTTTGGGTGCCAGACAGAGATTGTCAAGATCAGATTTTCACTTTACGACAAATGGTTAAGCAATCATCACAATGTAACAAAGATCTGTACTTCAGTTTTTAGATCTGGAAAAGGTATATAACAAGGTGCCCAGAGAAAAGCTTTTCAAAAACACCTCAATTATATGGGATAAATGGAACATAAAGAGAGCCATATTTAGCCCCATATTTAAGTTGTAAGTCAGCAGTTGGAATTAAAGGAAATACAGGAAGATGATTTGATGTAAAATCAGGTGTAAGACAAGGATGCACATTATCTTCCCTCTTTGGCATTAAGCCTGATATTAGAATTGTCGATGTCAAACTAAGCTCTTTGCTTTATGCAGATATTGTACTAAACACATCTAGTACAATCTCCAGGATTCTTCAACTAAACTGAATAACAGCTATAACAAATTTGGCATGAAAATTAGCAATAAAAGGACCAAAACTATGAAAATAGGCAAGAGCATTCTGAATGGAGATCCTCAAGAACAAGTAAAATATTTCAGCTATTTATGCACAGTTTTTAGTGAAAAATGGAAAGTTAAATCTGGAAATAGACAACAGAATAAGCAAAACTGGTATGGTGTCTTGCTGAATAAATAGCCAAAACACTAAACTAGCAATATACAAGACAGCGTTCGAATCAGTTTTAAGTTATGGATCAAAGAGTTGGGTTAGAAATAAAGCTCTGGATCAAAGATTAGAGACCACATACATATATGAATGTTCTGATAAAAAATTAGGGAAGTGAACAGATGGCATCAGTGACAGAATCATATTAAAAATGAAGATATTAGGAAGGAACTTGACATTGTTAGTATTCAAGCATGTGTAAGCAGAGTTAATGTAAGGTGGTTTGG